>NW_022261984.1:2326581-2341581 GCF_002021735.2 Oncorhynchus kisutch
TTGTCTCTCTCTCTCGCTCTGTTTGTCTCTCTCTGTATGTCTCTCTCTCTGTTTGTCTCTCTCTCTCGCTCTGTTTGTCTCTCTCTCTGTTTGTCTCTCTCTCTCTGTATGTCTCTCTCTGTTTGTCTCTCTCTCTCGCTCTGTTTGTCTCTCTCTGTATGTCTCTCTCTCTGTTTGTCTCTCTCTCTGTGTTTGTCTCTCTCTCTGTTTGTCTCTCTCTCTCTGTTTGTCTCTCTCTCTTGTTTGTCTCTCTCTCTGTTTATCTCTCTCTCTCTCTATCATTTTTATCTTTTAGGGCTGTGATAATACCAGGCAAAAACTTGTTTTTGTTCCTTTTATGTATGTAAAATATGTATGTAAAATATTGTGTCCTATAGCTTGGAAAATAAATGCATATGACTCTGGATGACAACGTAAGGATGTCTGTTTCCAACATTAGGGCTGTCTCCCTCTCTCACGTAAATACATCTAGATTGATTTATTTTGAATCCATATTCAACGTATTTTCCCTTTCTCTCTCTCACACACACACACACACACCACACACACACACACACACACACACACACACACACACACACACACACACACACACACACACACACACACACACACACACACACACACACACACACACACACACACACACAGAGACAAAAACACACACACACACACACACAGACAAAAACACACACCACACACACAAACACAAACACCTTCATCTCTCCAGGTATGTGACCCATAAGGCTTTAACATCAATATCCTGATGATGGCATAGCTGTGGAGTTTTAAGGCCCCTTCCTTATGCAACAGACCTCAGCTGTGTGTCCATGACAACCCACCAACATGGACAATACTTTCGTTTTCCTACTTACAGTAGATGCCCCTTGTAGTAGACATATCTACCTCAAAGGGACTCACATAGGTATAGTAACTATATGAAGGACACAGATATTCACAATGGGAAAATCCAGAGCCACATCCTTTACTTAGCAATTCTGCCAGCAAACGTACTCAACCTTGTGATCCCATCTTTGGGCTTCAGTTAGATTATTGTTTTCCTGTATTTATAAGGACAATCCTGTATTTATAAGGACAATCCTGTATTTATAAGGACAATCCTGTATTTATAAGGACAATCCTGTATTTATAAGGACAATCCTGTATTTAAAAGGACATTCCTGTATTTAAAAGGAGCAAACATGAAGCGGGTATTTCTGTCTACAAGGGTCCTGTCACGGCTCTCGTCGTAATGAGGATCGGACCCAAAGCGCTGCGTGGTAAGTGTTCATGATTTTATTAGATCACAAAACACTCGAACAAAATAAACAAGAGGGAAAACCGAAACAGTTCTGTAAGGTGCATAAACTATACAGAAAACAACTACCCACAAAACACAGGTGGGAAAAAGCTGCCTAAGTATGATTCCCAATCAGAGACAACGATAGACAGCTGTCCCTGATGAGAACCATACCCAGCCAAAACATAGAAATAAAGAAACTAGAATGCCCACCCTAGTCACACCCTGGCCTAACCAAACAGAGAATAAAAGCCTCTCTATGGCCAGGATGTGACAGGTCCAGCCAGAAGCAATAGCAGAAAGAGTCCCACTACAGGACAGTGGCTCTTTCATGGTGGATTACTGTAAACATTTTTAAAGACGAAGAAGAGAAAGAAGAAGAAGAAAGAAGAACCACTTTCTCCTGACTGGGGTTCTAATTTTATGAAACATGTACACATGTGGGATGAATATTAATGGGTTTGCGGAGGGAGATGGTTCTTCAGAGCCAAAAGAGTTCTGTAAACAAACTGTGCTTGAATGTTCATGTCCTCACCACAGCTACCATGACTAAACAGGAAGCACCAACCCAGTGTGAATGTGCTTCCAAAATGCTCTCCCTTGTACCCATTATGTGTACACAAACACACACACACACACACAAACAAACATTTTATTGACAAAATAAATTGTTACTGCACTCAAAAACAAAGGGTGTGTGAATACGTGTGTGCTTGTGTGTGTTCAAACGTCTGTGTGCTTGTGTGTGTTTAATCTGCGTGTTTGTGTTGCTAAGCGAGGTCAAACGAGCTGTTGATTCTACAGAACACCACTACTCTTCTAGGCACAACAGTAACAGATCCCTGCATTAATCAAACCCCACCCCACAAACCTTTCTACCACATCTCTGGCTCAAGGCTTATTCCCACTTAATGAAGCAACACCCTGCACATGGAGCATAACGCGTGTTTTATTTAACTCTATTTACACAATGTGTTAAAGAGGATTGACGCTATGCTCCACCATCACCCTTAATCTTCATCTTCACAAGGTCCTTTGCTGTTGGTCTGCACTTTTTGCACCAAAGTACGTTCATCTCTAGAAGACAGAACGCGTCTCCTTCCTGAGTGGTATGACGCCTGCGTGGTCCCATGGTGTTTATACTTGCGTACTATTGTTTGTACAGATGAACGTGGTACCTTCAGGCGTTTTAAATTGCTCCCAAGGATGAACTAGACTTGTGGAGGTCTACAATTTTTTTCTGAGGTCTTGGCTGATTTCTTTTGATTTTCCCATGATGTCATGCAAAGAAGCACTGAGTTTGAAAGTAGGCCTCCAAATACATCCAAATACATCCACCTCCAATTGACTCAAATGATGTCAATTAGCCTATCAGAAGCTTCTAAAGCCATGACATCATTATCTGGAATTTTCCAAGCTGTTTAAAGGCACAGTCAACTTAGTGTATGTAAACTTCTGACCCACTGGAATTGTGATACAGTGAATTATAAGTGAAATAATCTGTCTGTAAACAATTGTTGGAAAAATTACTTTCGTCATGCACAAAGTAGATGTCCTAACCGACTTGCCAAAACTATAGTTTGTTAACAAAAGATTTGTGGAGTGCTTGAAAAACAAGTTATAATGAGTCAAACCTAAGTGTATGTAAACTTCCGACTTCAACTGTATGTTAATATAGTCTTCTCCATATGTTAATACATTCTTCTCCATATGTTAATACATTCTTCTCCATATGTTAATACATTCTTCTCCATATGTTAATACATTCTTCTCCATATGTTAATACATTCTTCTCAATATGTAATACATTCTTCTCCATATGTTAATTCATCCTCTCTCCATATGTTAATTCATCCTTCTCCATATGTTAATATAGTGTTAACCATATGTTAATATAGTGTTAACCATATGTTAATTTTTATTTTACCTTTATTTAACCAGGCAAGTCAGTTAAGAACAAATTCTTATTTTCAATGATGGCCTAGGAACAGTGCTGCCTGTTGAGGGGCAGAACGACAGATTTGTACCTTGTCAGCTCGGGGGTTTGAACTTGCAACCTTCCGGTTACTAGTCCAACGCTCTAACCACTAGGCTACCTGCCGTTAACACTATATGTTAATATAGTGTTAACCATATGTTAATTCAGCCTTCTTCCATATGTTAATATAGTGTTAACTATATGTTAATATAGTTGTTAACCATATGTTAATATAGTGTTAACCATATGTTAATACAGCCTTCTCCATATGTTAATATAGTGTTAACCATATGTTAATATAGTGATAACCATATGTTAATATAGTGATAACCATATGTTAATATAGTGTTAACCATATGTTAATACAGTGTTAACCATATGTTAATATAGTGTTAACCATATGTTAATATAGTGTTAACCATATGTTAATATAGTGTTAACCATATGTTAATACAGTGTTAACCATATGTTAATATAGTGTTAACCATATGTTAATATAGTGTTAACCATATGTTAATATAGTGTTAACCATATGTTAATATAGTGTTAACCATATGTTAATATAGTGTTAACCATATGTTAATATAGTGTTAACCATATGTTAATATAGTGTTAACCATATGTTAATATAGTGTTAACCATATGTTAATATAGTGTTAACCATATGTTAATACAGCCTTCTCCATATGTTAATACAGTGTTAACCATATGTTAATACAGTGTTAACCATATGTTCATATAGTGTTAACATGCCATCATCACAGTGTCTTTATGAATTCGAGGCAAAAGTTCTGCAAGGTATAGCTTCTGTGCTTCCGAAATGACAACTGAGGACTGCACCAACGCTCACATCCTACCCCAGAGGAGGGGACAGGACGGGGTGTGGGGGTGTGTCTGGGGGGTTAAATGTGTGTGTAAGTGTGCCTGTTTTTGCACTGTTTGTGTGTGAGTGTGTATGTGTACGTGCCTGCCTGTGTCCATGCCTGTGTGTGTGTGTGTCTCTGTATGTGTACGTGCCTGTGTGTGTGTGTGGATGTGTACGTGTCTGCCTGTGTACGTGCCTGCCTGTGTCCGTGCCTGTGTGTGTACGTGCCTGCCTGTGTCCGTGCCTGTGTGTGAGTGTGGATGTGTACGTGCCTGCCTGTGTCCGTGCCTGTGTGTGTGTGTGTGTGTGTGTGTGTGTGTGTGTGTGTGTGTGTGTGTGTGTGTGTGTGTGTGTGTGTGTGTGTGTGTGTGTGTGTGTGTGTGTGTGTGTGGTGTGTGGATTCATCTGTGCGTGTAAACATGTGCAAGAATAAAAAGAACACGAAAATACACCAACAACAAGAGAAAGACCAGCTTGCACTCGGAAATCCGTCATTTGTACGAACGCCAACTCGCAGAATCTCTTTCTCTCTTCCACTGAAAGGAGGGGGGATGTTTGGCAGGGACAAAATAATGTCTTATGGAAAATGAGTCGGTACAAGAAGAAAAAGAACAAGCTGCATGTCCAGACTGCCAGGCCCAGCAGAGCCTTCCAGGAGCAACAGCAGGAGTGAGGGTCGGCCCCTTCTACCCAACTAGGAAAACAACTATTACAGGGTCTTTCAGAGCCAACTCTAAGCTACATTAGCAATAGTGTTAGGGCTGGTCCCAAATGGCACCTTACTCCCTATATAGTGCACTACTTTCCACCAGGGCCCAGCGCTCTTTGTGATTACGGGCCCTGTTTATTTACCTTCCTGGCAACGATTTCCCATCGCTTTCACAAGAGGTTAACGTACGGCAGCGTATGGAACACCAAAGAGTGCCTCTTGATTTGTATACAATAAATAATGTGTTTATCGCACCGTTTCTATGGTAATTGCACAATCACCATAGAAACGGTGTAATAATAATGTGTAAGTAATAATAATATTAACAATAAACATGATCTCATTTCCCTTAATGGCTAATTAGCACACACACACACACACACACACACACACACACACACACACACACACACACACACACACACACACACACACACACACACACACACACACACACACACACACACACACACACACACACTACTGTGTATTTATGAATAGGGACGAAGCTGGGAGATGACAAGGCCTCTACATCACAGGCGGAATAATTCCATTCGGATGGAAAACAATGGCATTAACACTATTGATAATGACCCTCCGGTGCCAAGCATGCTTAGAGTCCTTCTCTCTTTCTGTCAGTTTATCTCTCTCTCTTTCTGTCTCTCTCTTTCTCAGTCTCTCTCTCTCTTTCTGTCTTTCTCTCAGTTTATCTCTCTCTCTCTGCCTCTCTCTAACTCTTTCTGTCTCTCTCTGCCTCTCTCTCTCTGTCTCTCTTTCTGTCTTTCTCTCAGTCTATCTCTCTCTTTTCTGTCTCTCTCTCAGTCTATCTCTCCTTTCTCATTATCTCGAATGTTGATACGGTACCCTCACTAAGTTATCGACCTAATCATCCATCCATCCATCCATCCATGTATTTATCCATTCCTCCCTTCACCATCCACCCATTCCTCTCACCGGGTATTTCGTCCACACTGACGTACCGCTCGGAGGGGTAGAAATTGGAACTTGCTCTCTCAAATGTTTTCCAACCAGGTAAGAACTGTTTCTATGGACCCTCTCAGTGTTCCCAGCACAACATCTCCACTATGCTTTCTCCTAGTCAGTGAAAGGGGCTTTATGATAATTCTGTTCAAAGTGGCCCTTTGTGTTTCTGGTTAGCATATATATTGGATGTTGCCGCATTGCTGGTTGCAGTCTGTAACAGTATTAACACTTTGAGTGTGTGTGTGTGAGAGTGATGTGACATTCCCCATCTGTGTGTCGACGGGACGGTGCGCTTCCTGTAAAACTCAATCAACGTTATATTTTCACATTTCAATCATTTAGCAGACACTCTTATCCAGAGTGACTTATAGTCGTGAGTGGATACATATCTTTACTTTTTAGTACTGGTCCCCCTGAGGGAATTAAACCCACAACCCTGACGTTGCAAACACCATGCTCTTACCAACTGAGCCACACAGGAACGCTGGGACTAAATTATTTAGGTGCAGTGTGTGTGTGTGTGTGTGTGTGTGTGTGTGTGTGTGTGTGGTGTGTGTGTGTGTGTGTGTGTGTGTGTGTGTGTGTGTGTGTGTGTGTGTGTGTGTGTGTGTGTGTGTGTGTGTTTGTGGAACAAGAAACACCGAGATGAACCATGGCTACATTGCATTAAATTCACCAGTCAAGGCCACTGAACTACTACAGCAGTACAGCCTGTACCATCAGGGAAACACAGGATGTAACTCCAGACACACAGATCTGTTCAGAAGACATGGCATCTGAGAGAAGACCATAGGGAACGGTGTACCTCTTCAACTTACAGAGAGAGAGAGAGCCTCTTCAAAACCCCAAGTACTGGGCAGTAATGTGCACCGATAATGTCGATAAACGATCATTATATTGATCATTTAGGAGCCGAATAGGTCATATTGTATATGTGCATGTTTCCAATTCATGATGCATTTCTGTTGTATGTTGTATGTGTGTTTGTCATTAATCACCTGTTAAGTGTGTGTTCCCCCTCTACAGGCCAATGGAGAGCACAGTTAAAAGGCAGACTTGCTCCAGGGCCTACTGGGAGTGACTGGAATGGCAGCACACACTATTTTGACCATCCAAGACCATATGTTTACAATGCTGTTTGTTTCTTTAGTTTAATGATCACAATTCGTTTTGGTAGAATTCCAATAAATGTATTATTCTTTTTCAACGTGAATCAAACTCTGGACATTGGATTTGTATGTGTCAAGTGTGGCTACAGGATTCAGATGGAAATTGTATGGGGACAATTATATTGGACAATTTAGCCACTACAGTTACGATCTATTGATGGAAGCTGTAACACGTACTGTATGTTAGATGCATACACACTCTGCACCAAACATGTCTACATCTTCCAGGAAGTGCCGCCATCTTGCCCGAAAGCCACAGTTCTCAAACCACCCACTGTGTTTCTCCCAACTGTCTAATTTCTCAGTGATTGAGACAAGAGACAATTTCATTATCTGTGCACAGTTATTGTAATCAGCGGACCGTTAGGAGCCATCTTGGTACCCTCCACCCCTCTCACTCTCCTCCGTACCCCCCTGTAACCAGGTGATTAATGGTCTGGCTCGCTCTGTTGTTAATGAAACCAGGACTTAATCAGCACCCCTCCTCCACTGACAACAACAAGGAATATAGATGCACCATGGGTAGATTCTAAACGCAGGTGTGTCCTTCCAAACATATTCTGCAATATCACAAATGTGCAGCACACTGGAACAGGGTAATGATCTCACCCTCTGCTGAACACACCTCAATCTCTTCCTCCAACCTTGCCTCCCTTTGTCTTTCTCCCTCCGTCTCGCTCTCTCTCTCTTATGTCCTCTCTCCCTTTCTCTGCATTTCTCTGTCTCTCTCTCTTATGTCCTCTCTCCCTCATTCTCTGCATTTCTCCGTCTGTCTCTCTCTCTCTCTTATGTCCTCTCTCCCTCATTCTCCGTCTCTCTCTCTCTCTCTCTCTCTCTCTTATGTCCTCTCTCCCTCATTCTCTGCATTTCTCTCTCTCTCTCTCTCTCTCTCTCTCTTATGTCCTCTCTCCCTCTTTCTCTGCATTTCTCCGTCTCTCTCTCTCTCTCTCTTATGTCCTCTCTCCCTCTCTCTGCATTTCTCCGTCTCTCTCTCTCTCTCTCTCTCTTATGTCCTCTCTCCCTCTCTCTGCATTTCTCCGTCTCTCTCTCTCTCTTATGTCCTCTGTCCCTCTCTCTGCATTTCTCCGTCTCTCTCTCTCTCTCTCTCTCTTATGTCCTCTCTCCCTCTTTCTCTGCATTTCTCTGTCTCTCTCTCTCTCTTATGTCCTCTCTCCCTCTCTCTGCATTTCTCCGTCTCTCTCTCTTATGTCCTCTCTCCCTCATTCTCTGCATTTCTCCGTCTCTCTCTCTCTCTCTCTCTCTCTCTCTTATGTCCTCTGTCCCTCTCTCTGCATTTCTCCGTCTCTCTCTCTCTCTTATGTCCTCTGTCCCTCTTTCTCTGCATTTCTCTCTCTCTCTCTCTCTCTCTCTCTCTCTCTCTCTCTCTGTTATGTCCTCTCTCCCTCTCTCTGCATTTCTCTGTCTCTCTCTCTCTCTCTCTCTCTCTCTCTCTCTCTTATGTCCTCTCTCCCTCTCTCTGCATTTCTCTGTCTCTCTCTCTTATGTCCTCTCTCCCTCATTCTCTGCATTTCTCCGTCTCTCTCTCTCTTATGTCCTCTCTCCCTCTTTCTCTGCATTTCTCTGTCTCTCGCTCTCTCTCTCTCTCTCTTATGTCCTCTCTCCCTCTCTCTGCATTTCTCTGTCTCTCTCTCTTATGTCCTCTCTCCCTCATTCTCTGCATTTCTCCATCTCTCTCTCTCTCTCTCATGTCCTCTCTCCCTCTTTCTCTGCATTTCTCTGTCTCTCTCTCTCTCTTATGTCCTCTCTCCCTCTCTCTGCATTTCTCCGTCTCTCTCTCTTATGTCCTCTCTCCCTCATTCTCTGCATTTCTCCGTCTCTCTCTCTCTCTCTCTCATGTCCTCTCTCCCTCATTCTCTGCATTTCTCTGTCTCTCTCTCTCTTATGTCCTCTCTCCCTCATTCTCTGCATTTCTCCGTCTCTCTCTCTCTCTCTCTCTCTCTCTTATGTCCTCTCTCCCTCTCTCTGCATTTCTCTCTCTCTCTTATGTCCTCTCTCCCTCATTCTCTGCATTCTCCGTCTCTCTCTGTCTCTCTCTCTCTTCTGTCCTCTCTCCCTCTTTCTCTGCATTTCTCTGTCTCTCTCTCTCTCTCTTATGTCCTCTCTCCCTCTTTCTCTGCATTTCTCTGTCTCTGTCTCTCTCTCTCTTATGTCCTCTCTCCCTCATTCTCTGCATTTCTCCGTCTCTCTCTGTCTCTCTCTCTCTCTCTTATGTCCTCTCTCCCTCATTCTCTGCATTTCTCCGTCTCTCTCTGTCTCTCTCTCTCTCTTATGTCCTCTCTCCCTCTTTCTCTGCATTTCTCTGTCTCTCTCTCTCTCTCTCTTATGTCCTCTCTCCCTCTTTCTCGGCATTTCTCTGTCTCTCTCTCTCTCTCTCTCTTATGTCCTCTCTCCCTCTCTCTGCATTTCTCCGTCTCTGTCTCTTATGTCCTCTCTCCCTCATTCTCTGCATTTCTCCGTCTCTCTCTCTCTCTCTCTCTCTCTCTCTCTCTCTCTCTTATGTCCTCTCTCCCTCTTTCTCTGCATTTCTCTGTCTCTCTCTCTCTCTCTCTTATGTCCTGTCTCCCTCTCTCTGCATTTCTCTGTCTCTCTCTCTTATGTCCTCTCTCCCTCATTCTCTGCATTTCTCCGTCTCTCTCTCTCTTATGTCCTCTCTCCCTCTTTCTCTGCATTTCTCTGTCTCTTGCTCTCTCTCTCTCTCTTATGTCCTCTCTCCCTCTCTCTGCATTTCTCTGTCTCTCTCTCTTATGTCCTCTCTCCCTCATTCTATGCATTTCTCCATCTCTCTCTCTCTCTCTCTCTCTCTCATGTCCTCTCTTCCTCTTTCTCTGCATTTCTCTGTCTCTCTCTCTCTCTTATGTCCTCTCTCCCTCTCTCTGCATTTCTCCGTCTCTCTCTCTTATGTCCTCTCTCCCTCATTCTCTGCATTTCTCCATCTCTCTCTCTCTCTCATGTCCTCTCTCCCTCATTCTCTGCATTTCTCTGTCTCTCTCTCTCTTATGTCCTCTCTCCCTCATTCTCTGCATTTCTCCATCTCTCTCTCTCTCTCTCTCTTATGTCCTCTCTCCCTCTCTCTGCATTTCTCTCTCTCTCTCTCTCTTATGTCCTCTCTCCCTCATTCTCTGCATTTCTCCGTCTCTCTCTGTCTCTCTCTCTCTCTCTTATGTCCTCTCTCCCTCTTTCTCTGCATTTCTCTGTCTCTCTCTCTCTCTCTCTTATGTCCTCTCTCCCTCTTTCTCTGCATTTCTCTGTCTCTCTCTCTCTCTCTCTCTTATGTCCTCTCTCCCTCTCTCTGCATTTCTCCGTCTCTCTCTCTCTCGCTTATGTCCTCTCTCCCTCATTCTCTGCATTTCTCCGTCTCTCTCTCTCTCTCTTATGTCCTCTCTCCCTCTCTCTCCGCATTTCTCTCTCTCTCTCTCTCTCTCTCTCTTATGTCCTCTCTCCCTCATTCTCTGCATTTCTCCGTCTCTCTATCTCTCTCTCTTATGTCCTCTCTCCCTCTCTCTCTGCATTTCTCTCTCTCTCTCTCTCTCTCTCTCTCTCTCTCTCTCTCTCTCTCTCTCTCTCTCTCTCTCTCTTATGTCCTCTCTCCCTCATTCTCTGCATTTCTCCGTCTCTCTCTCTCTCTCTTATGTCCTCTCTCCCTCTCTCTCTGCATTTCTCCGTCTCTCTCTGTCTCTCTCTCTCTCTCTTATGTCCTCTCTCCCTCATTCTCTGCATTTCTCCGTCTCTCTCTGTCTCTCTCTCTCTCTCTTATGTCCTCTCTCCCTCTTTCTCTGCATTTCTCTGTCTCTCTCTCTCTCTCTTATGTCCTCTCTCCCTCTTTCTCTGCATTTCTCTGTCTCTCTCTCTCTCTCTCTCTTATGTCCTCTCTCCCTCTCTCTGCATTTCTCTGTCTCTCTCTCTTATGTCCTCTCTCCCTCATTCTCTGCATTTCTCCGTCTCTCTCTCTCGCTTATGTCCTCTCTCCCTCTCTCTACGCATTTCTCTCTCTCTCTCTTATGTCCTCTCTCCCTCATTCTCTGCATTTCTCCGTCTCTCTATCTCTCTCTCTTATGTCCTCTCTCCCTCTCTCTCTGCATTTCTCTCTCTCTCTCTCTCTCTCTCTCTCTCTCTCTCTCATGTCCTCTCTCCCTCATTCTCTGCATTTCTCCGTCTCTCTCTCTCTCTCTCTCTTATGTCCTCTCTCCCTCTCTCTCTGCATTTCTCTCCCTCTCTCTCTCTCATGTCCTCTCTCCCTCATTCTCTGCATTTCTCCGTCTCTCTCTCTCTCTCTCTTATGTCCTCTCTCCCTCATTCTCTGCATTTCTCCATCTCTCTATCTCTCTCTCTTATGTCCTCTCTCCCTCTCTCTCTGCATTTCTCTGTCTCTCTTTCTCTCTCTCTTATGTCCTCTCTCCCTCATTCTCTGCATTTCTCCGTCTCTCTCTCTCTCTTATGTCCTCTCTCCCTCTCTCTCTACATTTCTCTGTCTCTCTTTCTCTCTCCCTCTGTATTTATATGCCTCCCTGTCTCTCTTTCTCTTTCCCCCGCTCTTTTTTTTACAACCTCAATAATATTGGGAGTATTCATAATCACTACTATTTTGTTCACTAAAAAAAATGAATTGAGCAGGTGATGTACTGTAGTATCTTATGATGTACTGTAGCATCTTATAGTATCTGTAGTAGACTGGTGATATACTGTAGCATCTTATAGTGTCTGTGGAAGACTGGTGATGTACTGTAGAATCTTATAGTATCTGTAGTAGACTGGTGATGTACTGTAGTATTTTATAGTATCTGTAGTAGACTGGTGATATACTGTAGTATCTTATAGGGCGGCAGGGTAGCCTAGTGGTTGGAGCGTTGGACAAGTAACCGGAAGGTTGCAAGTTCAAACCCCCGAGCTGACAAGGTAAAAATCTGTCATTCTGCCCCTGAACAGGCAGTTAACCCACTGTTCCTAGGCCGTCATTGAAAATAAGAATTTGTTCTTAACTGACTTGCCTAGTTAAATAAAACAAATATATATGTGGTAGACTGGTGATGTACTGTAGTATATTATAGTATCTGTAGTAGACTGGTGATGTACTATAGTATATTATAGTATCTGTAGTAGACTGGTGATATACTGTAGTATATTATAGTATCTGTGGTAGACTGGTGATGTACTGTACTGTAGTATATTATAGTATCTGTAGTAGACTGGTGATATACTGTAGTATATTATAGTATCTGTAGTAGACTGGTGATGTACTGTAGTATATTATAGTATCTGTGGTAGACTGGTGATGTACTGTACTGTAGTATATTATAGTATCTGTAGTAGACTGGTGATGTACTGTAGTATATTATAGTATCTGTAGTAGACTGGTGATATACTGTAGTATATTATAGTATCTGTAGTAGACTGGTGATGTACTGTAGTATATTATAGTATCTGTAGTAGACTGGTGATGTACTGTAGTATATTATAGTATCTGTAGTAGACTGGTGATGTACTGTAGTATATTATAGTATCTGTAGTAGACTGGTGATATACTGTAGTATATTATAGTATCTGTAGTAGACTGGTGATGTACTGTAGTATATTATAGTCTCTGTACTGTAGAATGGTAAAACTGGTCATTTGCCAGACATGAGACTATTGAACGTGTGTGTTTTCTACAGAGAGAGAGAGAGAACACATCATTCCATCACCATCCTGTCTCTGCTCTCCAATATAACACTAGAGATCAACCAGTGTATAGAATCAGTACACACTCAGACAGAGACCTAGCTGTTTATAACACTAGAGATCAACCAGGCAGGCAGGGTATAGAATCAGTACACACTCAGACAGAGACCTAGCCATTTATAACACTAGCTCATTTGCCAGACAATCTGTGTCAATTGATGTGGTAGGATGTTTGCCACCAGGTCAGCTATGTATCGAAAGCACCAACACTAGTCCGATGGCTAGTGTGATGAAGTAGAAACAAGCTAGCCTGGTCCCAGATCTGTTTGTGCCGTCTTGTCAACTCCGATGGTCATTGTCAAACAGATCTGGGACCAGGCTAGAAACAAGCAGTGTGGCTACAAGACCCAAACAACACTGTCAATCGAATTCTACTTTTCCTTTTAGTGAGCGAGTGTCAGTCGAGTGGGTTTCCGAAAGAAAGAAAATAAGTGAGGGAACGAGGGAATGTACCGTGTCTCAGAAGTGTTAATGAACACCACTGTTTTAACGCCTCGCTCGCTCTACAATGTCGCTTGGTTGACTTTACACACCATGCTTACATGACTGAGGAGGCGGGTGGGGAGAAAACAGAGACAGAAGTGTCTTGTCTGACATTTGCTGTACCAATAGTCTAGTGGTTCCACAGTGGGGTTCCTTTTCTTCAGACGTCTCTCTCTCTCTCTCCATGTGCCTGGATGTATGTGTGGACATACGTTTTTTGCATGTGCCCTCGCTTGTGTGCGTGGGTGTGGGCCTGACTTAACACTCGCCAAGGCAGGTCAGTCTCGGCTTCTATTTAGAATGCTTCTGTTGCCATGGGTACCTCTCCCCTCCCTGCCTCTCTCTCTCTCCTCTCTTCCCTCCCTCTCTCTCCAACTCACCGGTTCTAATTTCTATGGCAACCCACAGTTCCCATAGCTGACTGAGCTCATGACTTCATTCTGATGCAGAGTGTTTTAAATGCAGCCTCCAGCCTAGCGGAGACTCAACTCCTAAACTGCAGGGAGAAATACACACTGATACAGGGTCAGATCTTACTAATGTTAGGATTGAGTTTACGGTAATCTGATCCTAGAGCTGTGGTTAAAAGCACATTTTAGCATGATCAAAGACAAAGATCTGCACCACACCACTTCCTCAATGCAGAAACCGAAGAGGATTGTGTGTAGAGGAAGAGGCTGTTTGGTTGACCCCTAACTGCTGTCTTCATGTGTTCAAGTTAGACTCAGACAGTAGCCGTCAGTAAATACCTTTCTGCATTCCGGTTGTGTGTGAGCTGACTGTAATATAGACACTGTAATATAAACACCGGCTGAGAGTAAAATGGAGGTGACCACTGTGTCGCCTTAGGAGTTTGGGTTGAGACGCGAGTCCAATCGCAATGCCTTGATACTTGGACACGGTGGACACACGCTAACTATTATACACCAGCTTCCTGTATGGAGGTGTGTGAAGATTGAGATGGACACCAAACACCCAAAGGAAGACTTAACAATCAGTGACACATCAAGGCTTTCCTTTCTCTTCTCTCCCCCGCTCTCCCATTCTTTCTCTCTCTCCCTTTCTTTCTCTCTCCCTTTCCTTTCTCTCTCCCTTTCCCCCACTCTCCCTTTCTTTCTCTTTCTCCTTTTCTCTTTCTCCCTGCTCTCCCTTTCTCTCTCTCTCTCCCTTTCTTTCTTTCTCTCTCTTCCTTTCTTTATTTCTCGTTGTGTCTCTCTCCCGCTCTCTTCTCTCTCTCTCTCTCTCTCTCTCTCTCTCTCTCTCTCTCTCTCTCCCACTCTCTTGTCTCTCTCTCTCTCTCTCCCGCTCTCTTGTCTCTCTCTCTCTCTCTCTCTCTCCCGCTATCTTGTCTCTCTCTCTCTCTCTCTCTCTCTCTCTCTCTCTCTCTCTCTCTCTCTCTCTCTCTCTCTCTCTCTCTCCCACTCTCTTGTCTCTCTCTCTCTCTCTCTCCCACTCTCTTGTCTCTCTCTCTCTCTCTCTCTCTCTCTCTCTCTCCCGCTCTCTTGTCTCTCTCTCTCTCTCTCCCGCTCTCTTGTCTCTCTCTCTCTCTCTCTCCCGCTCTCTTGTCTCTCTCTCTCTCTCCAGCTCTCTCTCTTGACTCTCTCTCTCTCTTGTCTCTTGTCTCTTGTCTCTTGTCTCTTGTCTCTTGTCTCTCTCTCTCTCTCTGCAGTGCTGAGTCGCTGCCACTGCATTAATTCCCTCAGCTGCTTTCACTGTTGCCTCTCGTCAGGCCTGCTGGACTAACAGAGACTCCACTGTGACACCGCCACACACACA
>NW_022261984.1:2344081-2354081 GCF_002021735.2 Oncorhynchus kisutch
CCCACAAGGCCTCAGTGCTGCGTAGGCAATGACTTTGTGCGTATCCCAAATGGCACCCTATTCCCTTTCAGGCTTAGTTATTTTGACCAGGGCCCATAGGAGTCTGGTGAAAAGTAGTGGACTATATGGGGGGATAAGGTTCAATTTGGGATGTAGCCATTCTGTTATGGATGAAGGGAGAGGAGATATTGGATGAGAAGGTCAGAGGGGAGTGAGGCGGGAGGAGGGGGGTTGCATACACACACATACATTTTGTTTTTATATTACCAGACCCCTCTGACGTTGTAGACTGAATAAACCATTATTTAAAATATATATTACGAAGATAGGACTTGAATTTCCTACACTCTCACGTCAAACAAAGAAATGAACATCTCAACCACTGGGTCTTCTATAATTCGTCGGACAGACAGACGGACGGACAGCCAGACAACAATCAGCCAATGACAATGAGGACTGAATGATGTGGAGCTCCACTCAAATTTTCTTCATGTGAAAATCTGAAAAAATCTATTTCCTTTTTCATCTCTTTCATTCTGAAAAGGACTGAGATACCAAGTACTGGGCGTCTTCTCACCAAACCTCTTCAAATCAAACCTCAGACATATTGCCATCATCCAAAAGACTTCATAAACTATACAGGGAAAAAAATAGGCCCTCGATTCTCATCTAATAGACACAATAGTGGCATTTTGCGGTGAAAAACCACCATGTATCCAATCATCATTTCATGAAGCAAAATGCCAGGAGACTGTGGAGGAAGACATACAATATAATTCAGTGTCATTTCAAAGCTGCGGTAGAGAAAAGGTCAAGAGAATTCCTTATGCTCCTTTGATGGTTTCTCCATCTTACAAAAGCTCTAGAATTGTGTGCAAACAGCCCACTGTGATGAATCAACAGAGTTCCCTGACCGAGCGGCCTGAACATGTACACAGGGTGACAGGCAGCATAGCGGTTAGAGGGTTGGGCCTGTAACCGAAAGGTCGCTAGTTTGAATCCCAGAGCCAACAAGGTGAAACATCGGTCAATGTGCCCTTGAGCAAAGCACTTAACCGTAAATGCGCCAGGGTTGATAATGGCAGACTCTGACCATGACTTCACTCTTTGAGGGTGTCTAAGGGAGTGTTGGAAAAAATATATCTAATTTACACGTGTATTAATACACACTTGTACATGTGTGAGAGAGGAGAAATATAACCACCCACCAAATTATTATTATGTAACCTGAATATGAAAAACTCCGAACCCTTGTCAAAATGAATATATTCCAATGGGGTTTCAGAGAAGGATATTACCCGTGAAGGCACAGCCTTTTAGCATAAGCCACCACAGTGGAGAGCCGGGGCTCCCTAGCCAAGAACATAATTGGAAACTCACTCCAATTAAGACACAGAGGGTGTTTGTTTACATCTCAAAGTGCCGTCGGCTTCCTCCCCGTCTTGAGAGCCTCAGCCTTCACCCCCTCTCCGCAGTCGAGTACTCTGTGAGAAATGTACACCCACAGAGACGCATATGTCCACACAAACCCTCGAAACACTGACCCATGCATGCTCACACACACACACACTCACACTCACACACACACACCCACACACACACACACACACACAGCCTTTGCCTCACCACTATGTACCTCCTCTAAAGACCACAGCATTGTCTCTCCACTCCGCCAGCTGGAAAGCTAGGGCCAGATTAATAACACTAACGATGTTCATAACCAGATCAAATCCTTTTCTCCTATTGCCAATTGCTCTGTGTATTTGCCAGCTAGTGTGTGTCTGTTGACAAAAGCTAAGACAAGAAAGTAAATGTCCTCAAACCGTTTTTCCCGCTCGCTATTAACTGCACTCAACAAAAATATAAACGCAGCATTTAAAGTGCTGGTCCCATTGTTTCATCGGCTGAAAAAGAGATCCCAGACATGTTCCAAAGCTTATTTCTCTCAAATGTGGTGCACAAATTTGAGCATTTCTCCTTTGTCAAGATAATTCATCCACCTGACAGGTGTGGCATATCAACAAGCTGATTAAACTGATTTCTCCCGTCATTACACAGGAGCACCTTGTGCTACGGACAATAAAAGGTCATCCTAAACTGTGCAGTTCTGTCACACAACACAATGCCACAGATGTCTCAAGTTTTGAGAGAGCGTGCAATTGGCATGCTGACTGCAGGAATGTCCACCAGAGCTGTTGCCAGAGAACTGAATGTTCATTTCTCTACCATAAGCCGACGGCAATGTAATTTCAGAGAATTTGGCAGCACAGCCAACCGGCCTTACAACTGCAGACCACATGTAACCACACTGGGCAGGCAAGCTTCTTCACCTGCGGGATCGTCAGAGGGGAGTGGGGAGAAGTTTTTCTGCCTGTAATAAAGCCCTTTTGTAGGTCAAAACTAATTCTGATTGGCTGGGCCTGACATCCCAGTGGGTTGGCTTGACTCCCAAGTGGGTGGGCCTATGCCCTCCCAGGTCCACCCTTGCCTGTGCCCCTGCCCAGTCATGTTAAATCCATAGATCAGGGCCTAATCAAGTTATTTTCATTGACTGATTTCCTGACATGAACTGTAACTCTGCTAAATGTTTTAAATGGTTGAATTTTGCATTTATATTTGGTTTGACATTATGTCTCCATCAGGGAACTATTGTCGATTGACAAAGCTCCAGTAGGTTTCCATTGGGAGGACGGAGAATCAGGGAAACCATGGTCTTAGTTAGCTGTCGTACCCCCCAAAGGCTTCCCTTCCTGGGCAACGTGTAGCTGATCGGGGTCTGTGTAAACTCACTCCTGAAGGGTCTCCGCTTGTGCTGCTGAATCACTAGCTTTCAGAGGCGCGATTGGGTAAGACGCTTCAGGAGAGCGGTCATGTGTTTGCGAGGCAGATGTCCTGGGTTCCAGCTTTGGTATGAGTCGAATCAGGAGGAAACAGTCCTCGCTAAGCATGTAGCGTTCCATCTTTTGCAATTGTACACTTGTACATGATGGCCGGATGAGGAGGGCGGAGAACCAGAGCACCAGAGAAACCCAGCACTTCGTTCACCACGTCCCCACACAAAGCCCCCCGTTCCTGGGCAAAACGATCGACGATCCGCCTGGTGGCTTGGTGTTGATGGATGACTCCTGGGTGAAGGGTGTCTACACCCCCCTCTCATCCCCCGTCCGCCTGCCTGTCATTCCAACTGGCACTTCACTTCAATGGCCGGCGGAGCTCGCTGAGAGAGACCAGGCGACTGCCTGAGGAAATCCACCTGTCAAAGCCAGGCCCAAATTAAATCATTAGACAGGTGTGGGGGCAGTAAATAAGCTACTTAGAGTCCCCAGGTTTTTGGAGAGGTGTCCAGGGAGTGGTGTGTCTGAGTTGGTGACAGCTGGTGACGGTGGCCACACTGATCACACAGATAACTGTAGATGTATTCTGATTGGCCAGTTGGAGACTTCCGCTGTCGGTTTTCTCTGTTTCTCCAACACAATGTGTAGCTAGGAAGTTATGTCACCAAACGATGACACGACAAATGTGACTAAATGGTTCAGCTGGGGTCTCCTGTGTGTTACTGTGATCCTATGAACTAAAGGCATACGCTTGGGGAGCGAACACAAGATCGCAAGGTGACTTCTCACACGAACATGGTTCACTCACGTAATCGACCACATGACACAAACAATATCTAAACACTAGCATAGGAAAAGAATATCAGGTATTATCAAAAATAACACTACAGGCTACATGCTAACGGCTAATCACCCCTCTTCAAACCCTTTTACCATAAACACCCTGCCACACTGAACAATACAGCTGTGTCCATTCACTCCCCAGCAACAGTAACATAATACCTCCACATCTCACTGAAATGTTTTCTCATCAATTAGAGAAATCTAAGTTCATTTGTCAGACGGAACTAGGCAATGCGCCCCCGTTGCTAGGCAGCGAGGCGGCGGAACACGATGGAACCTGACGTTTCATTACTGTAAGTATTTCAGATTAATGCTCTAACCTGCCCTAAAGTAAAAGGGACAGCGGGGCAACATATCAATCGCTCAAAGGTAAAATGGAGACCTCCCTCCGCTCGGCCACATCACTTCCTCTTATGGAAACAAGCTCCCTGAGGTCACATATGTCATGGTCCGCTGTCACACAGTGTGTGTGTGTGTGTGTGTGGGTGTGTATGTTTGTGTGTAGTATGTGTGTGTGTGTGGCACCCCACTGACATGACCTGCTATCTAACTCCGACCGAGGGCCGGGTCGTGGGGGAGGCCGACAACCGTGGCTAAATACATGTTTTCCTATCAACCACTGCATTACTCCACCACACACACACACAAACACACAAACACACACACACACACACACACACACACACACACACACACACACACACACACACACACACACACACACACACACACACACACACACACACACACTCCACCCCCTCTGGCAGACCACCCTTGAATCTAGGAAATCATGTATCATATCACCCTGCAATGGATACGCCAAGGCCAGGGGCACAGGGAGAGGAAGGAGGAACAGAATGGATCAGTACTGAAAAGATAAGGTTCTGACAGTCTTCAACCTTGATCTTGTCTAGGTCTCAAGTCCTAAACAACTAGACTGTCTGGGATACTGAGTGACACCCAGATACACTCAGTAGCTTGGACGGCCGTCTGGACCAGTACAACACTGTGGCTTGTTCCGAAAAGGGCACCGTGTTCATTTTTCAGCTCAAGGTTGACCAGACAAGTGGAGAGGAACAGTAATCTGCTGCCGGAGTTCAGTTAATCTGTGGCTGACCCAAACGCCACAGGAAGATTGAGTCCTACTATAAGAATAAGAACTTGCTTGCTGGCTGGCGAGAGAGAGAGGAGAGGGAGAGACTGCTGATAGATACTTACAGTATCACAGTGGGAGGATGTTCCTTCTCTTGCTAAAACAAAAGTGGTACCTGCTGCGTGCCAACCCGGTTGGGACGAACCTACCTACTTGTAATCGCAATGCTTGTCAGTGGCCAAGAACTTGACTTGTCAGAGAGCACGAGCCCATTTGGGGGAGCACTCCCCCAAAAACAGAGGGCATTTTCTCGGTACATCCATGGATGAGACAGTCACACTTCAGGTAGCTAGTTAAATGCACACACACAATGCCCACAACACTACATACTTCCTCCAAGCTAGCTAACCACTGTAGCTAGTGTTGACATTATATTTCAATCACAGTGGATTTCCATGAAACAGCTGCATGTTTGAGTGAATTAACTTGTTTCTCCGTTATCTTTACAGGTAGTTATCTAGCTGTGGCCAACTGGATAGTATAACAACGACTTTCTACAAAATAGCAAAATTAGCCCCGCTAGCTTGGTATCTAGACTATAAGCTATACGCATGGATATGCGTTGCCAAAAAACACTACTGACACCTTCTGGTTTGGAGTATTTTAACAAGGCTTTGTGGCTGACGACATCAAGGTCTTTGCTGTGTGAACAAAAAAGAGATTAACTGCCGACACTCAGAAGTGCTAAGTATCTCTAAGAACATGATAGAAAGAGGGAGAGGGGAAGGGAAGAGTATGAGAGAGTAACAAAGATAACCAGAGAGAGTAACAATTATAACTGGAGAGAGTAACAAAGATAACCAGAGAGAGTTACAAAGATAACCAGAGAGAGTAACAAAGATAACTAGAGAGAGTAACAATTATAACTGGAGAGAGTTCCAAGTATAACTAGAGAGAGTAACTAGATTTGATTTGATTTGATTTGGATCTCTTTTAGTCCCCATTTGGACTAATCTTCCAAGAGTCCTTAAACATTAAAATACAATTTATAATACAAACACACTTTCACATATAACACACTATTATAAACATACATAATACTAGCATAATGACCCAATAAATACTCAATCTAATCTAATCTCAATCTACTTCATCTACTATAATCCCACAACATTTCTATATACTTCATTTAAATTGTTTTACATTTATATATTGAAAGGTTTCTAGTTTGCTCAGTTCAATTATTCAATTTCTGTATTGCTCTAAATCGAAATGTTCTTTTGCCTATTTCTCTTTTCTGTCTGGACAACGCATAGATGGTGGACAATCTATTCCTAGTATTTACTGTCTGTCTCTTACCAACTGAATACCGTTGTGAACAGAACTTGGCCGTTTTAAATGATGTATATTATAAAATAAGCATGTTTTTTAAAATTATCTTGTTGATTGATGACCAACCAAGAACACTGCGCATGACTGCAACAGAAGAACCATATCTCCGCCTTAAAACAATCCTTGCTGCTTTGTTCTGTGCATTCTGCAGCCTCCTAACTTCACTAGATGATGCATTTCCCCAGACCACAGAACAGTAGTTAACCTGACTCTCAATTAATGCTTGTGTTATTTGCTGAATAATTTTTCCTGGTAAATATTTAGCTATCCTTCTGATTATGCATGCTGTTTTAATATTTGTTTTACATAGATGAGTTATTTGAGACGACCATGTTAAGCAGTAGTCGAGCTGCACTCCCAATAGTTTGGTTTCTGCCACTTCTTCAATGTGTACTCCTCCCATACGTAATTGTATCCCATGCTGTTTTGGCCTTTTCCTAGTTGAACAGACCAACATAACTTTGGTTTTATTGGTGTTTAAAACAAGTTTGTTTTGGCAAACCCACTTCCTGATATTCTCCAAATCTCCTTGTAAAGCCTGCTGTACCTGTTGAACCGATTGTCTTGCTGCATAAATTGTAGTATCATCTGCAAATATAGTAGATTGAGTTTCAACCAAGGCATAGGGAAGGTCGTTGGTATATATTCAACAAAGAAGTGGCCCAAGGCAGCTGCCCTGCGGTATTCCACAGTTTAACACATTAGGGGAAGAAAAATAACCATTGATGTAGGTGGACTGTTTCCTGTCAGTTAGATATGACTGTACCCAATTCAATGCTACCTCCTTAAAATCATTATGCATTAATTTTGTCAAAATTATTTAATGATCCACTAAATCAAATGCTGCACTGAAATCTAAAAATAGTACACCTACAAATGTGCCATTATCCATAGCATTGAGCCACTGGTCAGTCATGTCAACCAATGCAGTGGTAGTGGAATGTTTTTTGCGATAAGCATGCTGATTGGCTGTAATCAGATCATTCTTTTCCATGTACTCCCACATTTGTCTACTCACAATGCCCTCCAATATCTTACTGAGTGTAGGGAGTAGACTAATTGGTCGACTATTAGCAGGAGTAATGGGTTCTTTACTGTCTTTCGGAATAGGACACAGTTTCACATGCTTCCATACATTTGCAAACATCCCCTTTTCCAGTGACCAATTAAATATGTATTTCAGTGGAACTGCAATCTGGGGAGCAGCTCAGCGAAGCAAAACATTGTCCATAAAACCATAACCTGTAGATTTAACATCAGGTAATGACTTCAATAGGTTTAACACCTCCTCCACTGACACCATTTGTAGACTAAAAGAGCAGATCTTATTGCTCATAATATGATCATCAATCCATTGGACAATAGGTTGTTTGGAAGAATGTATGTTTACATAGTTGCTCAGTAATTTAATTTTCTGTGTAAAAAAAATCTGCAAAATGATTGGGAATATCAACCGGTTTTGTTATTATTCTCCCATCAACCACACTAGATGGGCATGATGAGATAGATGTACCAAGTAAGCCCTTAACTGTGTTCCATACCTTTTTAGAATCATTTTTACAATCAATAAAAGCATTTTTTTCCTTCAATTCAATTTAACTGCACAATTACGTAATGTTCTATAATTCTGTTCATCAATTTCTAATTTGGACTTGGCTGCTAAGACTTTTGCCATATTTCTTTGAGAAAAAGCCTCACCCAGTTCATCATCAGAGAGTAACAAATATAACTAGAGAGAGTAACAAAGATAACTAGAGAGAGTAACAATTATAACTAGAGAGAGTAACAAAGATAACTAGAGAGATGAACAATTATAACTAGAGAGAGTATCAAAGATAACTAGAGAGAGTAACAATTATAACTAGAGAGAGTAACAAAGGTAACTAGAGAGAGTAACAAAGGTAACTAGAGAGAGTAACAAAGGTAACAAAGGTAACTAGAGAGAGTAACAAAGGTAACTAGAGAGAGTGGCAAAGGTAACTAGAGAGAGTGGCAAAGGAAGAAGTGAAAATGAATCTAAGTAAGGCAGTGGGAATGCAGGTAATTTAAGTGTAAGCGAACTCTGTAATTGTCCAACCATATGCATTACCCTCCAACATAGGGTTAGAACAAGCAAGCTGCAGAAAATAAACAGATTCATGGGACCAGTGCCATTGCTAACTAGCATTGCCGGTCCTTTGGTTTAAAATTCTTCCTCATTTATGCAAAGTTATGTGATATCAGAATCCTCTTGTCCAAACCTTGGTTATCTTCAACAGAGATTGAGAGAGAGAGAGAGAGAGAGAGAGAGAGAGAGGGAGAGAGAGAGAGGGAGAGAGAGAGAGAAAGAGAGAGAGAGAGAGAGAGAGAGAGAGAGAGAGAGAGAGAGAGAGAGAGAGAGAGAGAGAGAGAAAGAAAGAAAGAGGGAGCGAGAGAGAGGGAGCGAATGAGAAAGAGAGAGAGAATGAAAGAGAGAATGAGAGAGAATGAAAGAGAGAATGAGAGCAAGAGAATGAAAGAGAGGGAGAGAGAGAGATCAGGAGTCTCAGCAAGCAACATGACTCAGACTTGTCACCGTCTGAGAGGATTATGGGTAAAAAAAGAAAAGATGACACAACAAAGTGTTTGAAATAGCGTAACCTGGAAGAATCTGGCAGAATAATTACTTTGGCACTGGGCGTACCGTCTCTCCCTTCTCCCCCTATCTCCTGGCTCTGGTTTTAATGTCATTCTTTCAAATTCACAACAAGCTATTAAATGTAGCTACCTTAATGTTTTCTCCCACTCTTTCGTAATTCATATTCCCCAATTGGCGTTTAACAAACTCCCCTATGCACGGCTGACTGTGTGAGGACCCTTAATTGCCTGCAGAGATGGGCTATATCCCAAATGGCACCTTATTCCATTTATAGTGCACTACTTTTGACTAGGGCTCTGGTCAAAAGTAGTGCACTATATAGGCCATTGGGTGCCATTTGGGACGGAGGCGTGTTCAGGCCGACGTTACACAACACTGCGGCTGCACTAGCTTGAGGATGCATCTCCACTCTCCCTCTCGTGATTCTTGCATGGTGTGTCTGTCTGTTCAGTCTGCAGACTGGAAGCCAGATCTATAGGTAGCTATAGAAGAGAGACATTCAAGGTCAATGCGTCTCACTGTACCTTACATGAAGTGTTGTGCAACAAATATTCTCAGCACGGTCGGTTGTAACATACAGCAGATGTGTGTGGGGGGGTGGGGAGCGTGCGCTAGGGGTACGTACGGGGGCTGTGTGTTTGTGTCTGTGTGTTTGTGTGTGTGTGTGTGTCTCATACACAGCTTGGAGTAGCGCGCAAGCAGAGGATGAGCTGAAAGCTACTCTCGCTGTCGCTAACAACACTGGTTCACTGCATAACCATCTGTTGCATAACCTTATCTGTTGCATAACCATATCTCATAACCATAAGCAGCAAAGACGATCTAGAGGCAGAACGATATATCTCAAGGAGAGGAGGATGAGAAGGAGGAAATATGTTTTGGGGAGGATATCCTTTTTTGCCCTGAGCTGTTCGGCATGAACTAATGACAGTTCAAAAGGGGCAGTTCACCAGGGGCAGTTCACCATTGACGGTTCATCAGGGGCAGTTCACCAGGGACAGTTCATCAGGGGCAGTTCACCAGGGTCAATTCACCAGGGTTAGTTCACCAGGGGCAGTTCACCAGGACAGTTCATCAGGGGCAGTTCACCAGGGTCAATTCACCAGGGTTAGTTCACCAGGGTCAATTCACCAGGGTTAGTTCACCAGGGGCAATTCACCAGGGGACAGTTCACCGGGGGACAGTTCACCAGGGGCAGTTCACCAGGGGCAGTTCACCAGG
>NW_022261984.1:2356581-2410758 GCF_002021735.2 Oncorhynchus kisutch
ATAGCGAATCGAGGCGTTTCCCAGTCGCAAAGGATGAAGCTAGGCCCTCTTGGTTGTCATTGGCGAAGACTGAACTGAAGTTAGGGGTTATATGTCAGACTCTCCTATAGCACTTTGCCCAGAGGTTGTAAATAAACCATCTATACGGTGATAGAACGTGTATCATTATTATAGGGTTGGAACACAGTCGTGTGTTGATTCATTATTGTAATAGAATGTGTATCATTATTATAGGGTTGGAACACAGTCGTGTGTTGATTCGTTATTGTGATAGAACGTGTATCATTATTATCAGGTTGGAACACAGTTGTGTGTTGATTCATTGTTGTGATAGAATGTGTATCATTATTATAGGGTTGGAACACAGTCGTGTGTTGATTCGTTATTGTGATAGAACGTGTATCATTATTATCAGGTTGGAACACAGTCGTGTGTTGATTCATTGTTGTGATAGAATGTGTATCATTATTATATGGTTGGAACACAGTCGTGTGTTGATTCATTATTGTGATAGAACGTGTATCATTATTATAGGGTTGGAACACAGTCGTGTGTTGATTCATTATTGTGATAGAACGTGTATCATTATTATAGGGTTGGAACACAGTCGTGTGTTGATTCATTATTGTGATAGAACGTGTATCATTATTATAGGGTTGGAACACAGTCGTGTGTTGATTCATTATTGCTTTCTTTAGTGGAAATACAGAAAATGTCAAAAAATGCCAAATGTACCAAAAACTAAATCAAGCAGAGATTGACTATTTAACCATGTCAATCATTACTGAAACATGCAAACTACAAACATTCAACCACTTTAAAGATAATGAATCCATGACAACTAGATTATTCATTAAAAATAACTCATACAAAAGTGAAGGGTTGGCTATGACATGAGTACAAACAAAGTGAGTGTGTGTATATGTGTGTAAGTGTTTGTGTGCGTGTGTGTGTGTGTGTGTATTATGGTGTGTATACAACGTATCCCCATTCCCCAATCAAATATCTTCATCGATACCACAATCTGGCAACCCGCATACAATTCGACATGGCCTTGTATAAAATGCATTAAGAGGAATGGTGTAATGTACAAGAGAAAGTGAAATCTGCCAAAATACTTTTTTTTACATATTTGCACGAATTGAGTGTGAGATTGTGTTTGATTTTAGGAGGCTGGTGGACTTGCATTTGGGTTATTCACAGTTTTGTTTTTTTGAAAACGCCAAGGCCCCAATAGATTGGCGCTTACTGCAATCCTCCTGTGGTCCATAGGGTCATCGAGGTCATTGAGGTCATTGAGAACGAGCGGCCGTAAATGGCTTCATAGCGGTACTGACCGCACTTTATTGACTATTGACTGGTAGTCCAGCTACAAAACATCTTTAAGGATAAGGTAAACCGTCTCTAGTCATATGTCAGACTCTCCTATAGCACTTTACCCAGAGGTTGTAAATAAACCATCTATACGGTGATAGAACGATATCATTATTATAAAACATCTTTAAGGATGAGGGAAACCGTCTCTAGTGAGGCTGTGAATCTGAAAACACAGCATTGATTTTGACAGTTAAAAAAAAGCCATTGTCTGGGTTACTTTTGTCGCACAGAGTCTAGAAAGCAAACAACTAACTAACACCCTTCTGGAAGTACAACCAATGTATCAAGACAAAAACAAATCAAAGGTGAAATGAATGTGTGTGAATAAATGTGAGTGTCAGGGACAGCGAAGGCAAGAAGAGTCATGCCCCTCGTATGACAGCCCCATTCGGGATAATCCACTTTCATCTGAATTCGCTCAAATACGGTCAGTCAGCGTCAAAACGCTGAGAGAACATGACAGACGTTGGCATGGCGACCAGCTCAAAACTCATCATCAACAGCTGAGGAACGAATGGAGGCTGAAGTAAAGAGTATCATCAGGATACCCTTCCTTTTCTGGGCATTCTGTTACCATTATAATTCATTTCCAAGGGATTGGTTCACATTGCGGCCATTTTCTTTGAACAAATGCACATTTAATCTCCAAAACCTGTTACTGTTAGTTTAGACGATCATCCAGCCTTCCAGCACGGGCACCGTGGGCAAAAACAGGCACCCTTAATGGGGCAAAATGCGCCCTTAAAAGGCCTCAGCCTTTTCCTAAGCCCTCTCCACAGGTCTGTCTCTGTCTCTCTCTCTCTCTCTCTCTCTCTCTCTCTCTCTCTCTCTCTGTCTCTCTCTCTCTGTCTCTCTCTCTCTCTCTCTCTCTCTCTCTCTCTCTCTGTCTCTCTCTCTCTCTCTCTCTCTCGCAGTCTCTCTCTCGCTCTTTCTCACTCTCTCTCTCTCACTCTTTTTTCTTTCTCTCTCTCTTTCTCTCTCGCTCTCTTTCTCTCTCTGTCTCTCTCTCTCTCTCAGTCTCTCTCGCTCTTTCTCACACTCTTTTTTCTCTCTCTCTCTCTTTCTCTCTCGCTCTCTTTCTCTCTCTGTCTCTCTCTCTCTCTGTCTCTCTCGCTCTTTCTCACACTCTTTTTTTTCTCTCTCTCTTTCTCACTCTCTTTCTCTCTGTCTCTCTCTCTTTCTCTCTCTCTCTTTCTCTCTCTCTCTCTCTCTCTCTCTCTCTCTCTCTCTCTCTCTCTCTCTCTCTTCTCTCTCTCTCTCACACTCAGACTATCGAACCTTATAAACCACTTCAGACTGACATTGTCTGTACTTCTTGCAAGAGAATGAGGTTCCGCTTGTGTGCGCACATAGAGAAACACACACAGAACAAAAACACACACACTCTCACAGCAAACACAATTGTCCTGGCGATAAGGTGCCGGAGCGCGACGTTATAAACGCCCTCCCAGCGACACCTCCACCGAGCCTCTGGAACGCCTCCGCAACGTTAAGGCCTCGTAAATATTCATGAGCGATCGCATGTGTTTTGAGTGGCGCGGCGGCGACAATGTAAACCTAAACAGGTCGGCGCCGAAAGATAAGCTTTCAGTCAGTGGGAGGAAGAGACACCAGTCCCGGCAGCCATTCACCATGCTGGATGTGCAGATAGAGCACATCATGCACCAGGAAGAGGGGACGGCTGGGGAGGTGGAGTGAAAACTAAAAATAGAAACCAAAACAAAAGTCAAGGTTGCTCATTGCACTAGGCGATATGGCAGCCACCTCTCACGTCGCAGAGCGAGTCCATTTGATCTCATCCCAAGGACGCTTGCAACTTGGCATGTCCAATTCACAGCCGGCACTTGAGGCAAAGGCTACTGCACCGATGACGTAAGGGACACACACTGACTGACTACACCCTCCCTTCCTTTGCAAGACACACACACACATTATAAAGGGCTTTGTTTACAACACCCATAAACCCCTTGATGGAGTTAATATGGTGGAGGGAGAAGGGTACAGTGTGTCCTGGGCCTTACCCAACGGCTGAAGTCTTTAGACTGTAGCTGATAGTAGGCTGACTGGGCTATATGACACAGAGAAAAACACTCTCTCTGTCTCCCCTCTCCCGCTCCGTCGTCTCTCCTAAACAACAGCCGTAAATACTGGCTCGGGAAATAATTGTGGATCCTAAGCTTCCCTCCGTTCGGCCTGGAGTGCTCCCCGGGGGGAGTCGAGGCGCTTGCCCATAATTGGTTCCTAGGCCTTCAACAATGACTCCCTCTCTCGCTCCTATTTAGGCCTTGCCTCGCCATCTGTTTTTTACTGTATGGGGAGAGAGGAGGGATTTTGACGGTCAATCTTCATTTATTTTCTCCTTCCTTCCTTGCTTCCTTACTTCCTTCCGTGGCCCACCTTTCGCCTTGGTAATTTAGTAGTCTGGAGGAGAGACAGCGAGGCGGGTTTCTCCAGGCAGAACGCCAGTGTGGCTTTAGGAGAGCGAGAGTTAGCTTAGCGTTAGCAAGAAGGGAGAGGCTCGACCCTACTCCGTCCCTGCATGAGCAGTTGGTGAATGGGCCTGCTGACCTACTCAGAAGGATTCTCTGGTTCGCTCTCTCTCCTCTGGTCTTGGAGTAGAGGTTTACTCACAGTCCTCCACTGTTGACAGCTCAATCGTGGGGCTGGCTACCGTCTGTCTGAGACACAGGGCTAAAGCCAATGAACTGGACATGCCTGGACTGACTCCGGGTCAAGGGAGAAGAGGAAGAAGGCTGTGGCGGCCATATTGGATGTTTTTCATGTGTTTGTGTAGTAGTGGAATACAATGTATTGGCATGTGTGATTTTAAGGTATTTGAATGTGTCATATCTCTGCAATTCCAATACTGAAAGACAAAACAAATATCTGACCACACTGTAACCATGACCACACTGTAACCATGACCACATCACGTTTCCTCACCACCCAAATATTTATCCAGTAATACATATTTTATTCCTGTGTTTCTGCGAAACACGGGTGTGTTCTTTCCAGGGAATGCTATGATAGGGTGTTCTATAATTAATGGAACAGTCATACCCATAAAGACATTGTGTGAACAATGCATCTCCATTTGAGTGTCCGGCAATGTCAGAGGGAGGGGGTCGCCTGGCCCGTGTGGCTTGGAGAACAGGGTTTATGGGTAGGGGCCTGGATGCAGGGGCGCTAGTTAGCCGGCCGGCCGGCCGCTCTCTCCAGAACACAAGAAGAATAAACTGTCCCCTTGTGTTTACAGGAGGCCAAGTTAAATCTTACAGTACCTTGTATCGTTGATAAAGTCCTTGGTTTGTGGCGTCTAGACTGTTCGTAGTGAGAGCTTAACCACTCAGACCAGACCTCTTGAAGTCTCTGCACTTGGCACTTTAATCGCTCAATGGCTCACTTTATTTTTTATCCGCATTTGTTCAAACAAAATGTTGGTATTTTTTTATCTTTCTCTCTGTCTTTTCTCTCTGTCTTTCTCTCTGTCTTTCTCTCTGTCTTTCTGTCTGTCTTTACTTTCTGTCTTTACTCTCTGTCTTTACTCTCTGTCTTTCGCTCTGTCTTTACTCTCTGTCTTTCTGTCTGTCTTTACTCTCTGTCTTTTCTCTCTGTCTTTCTCTCTGTCTTTACTCTCTGTCTTTCTCTCTGTCTTTACTCTCTGTATTTCTGTCTTTCTCTCTGTCTTTCTCTCTGTCTTTACTCTCTGTCTTTCTGTCTGTCTTACTTTCTGTCTTTCTCTCTGTCTTTACTCTCTGTCTTTACTCTTTGTCTTTCGCTCTGTCTTAACTCTATGTCTGTCTGTCTGTCTTTACTCTCTGTCTTTCTGTCTGTCTTTACTCTCTGTCTTTACTCTTTGTCTTTCCTCTCTGTCTTTACTCTCTGTCTTTCTGTCTGTCTTTCTCTCTGTCTTTACTCTCTGTCTTTACTCTTTAACTTTCCTCTCTGTCTTTCCTCTCTGTCTTTCCTCTCTGTCTTTTCTCTCTGTCTTTCTCTCTGTCTTTCTCTCTGTCTTTCTCTCTGTCTTTCTCTCTGTCTTACTCTCTGTCTTTCCTCTCTGTCTTTACTCTCTGTCTTTTCTCTCTGTCTTTCTCTCTGTCTTTCTCTCTGTCTTTCTCTCTGTCTTTTCTCTCTGTCTTTCTCTCTGTCTTTACTCTCTGTCTTTCTGTCTGTCTTTCCTCTCTGTCTTTCTCTCTGTCTTTTCTCTCTGTCTTTTCTCTCTGTCTTTACTCTCTGTCTTTCTCTCTGTCTTTCTTGCCAAGCAATGCAGAGAGGTGAACTGACAACAGAGCGAGGTCAGAAATTGGGGTCTTTTGTGAACACTTTTGTGGCCCGACGGATGATAACATCCAGATAAAAGATGCCATGAATCAACTATGTTTCTCTCTCTGGGCTCTCTCTGTCTGTGGAAGCTTCCTCTTCAGATGGGTTGATAGATGAACAAACTGCTCATATCTGATCCCCAACAAAAACTTGTTTGTTGGTTTGGTTCGCTCCCAAAAGCAATTTGGGGCCTATATGAGCCTTGAACATTGTCACTGACCTGCTGATAGAAGGTGAACAACTGTTCTTCACCAAAGCGTTCTCATTCTCAGCCAAATGCCTTCACGTTTTATTGGATTTTTTATGTTATTTATTTTTTTAGGGGTGGATCAGCTTTAATATTGTGGAAAGATTGTTGCTTCCATCAACGTAATTGTCTGCATCATTTACAATCCCACATATATTTTTGGGGTAAATATATATATATCCATATACATACACATACATACCCATATATATCCATATACATACACGTACATACCCATATATATCCATATACATACAAGTACATACCCATATATATACATATACATACACGTACATACCCATATATATCAATATACATACACGTACATACCCATATATATCCATATACATACACGTACATACCCATATATATACATATACATACACGTACATACCCATATATATCCATATACATACACATACATACCCATATATATCCATATACATACACGTACATACCCATATATATCCATATACATACACGTACATACCCATATATATACATATACATACACGTACATACCCATATATATCAATATACATACACATACCCATATATATACATATACATACACGTACATACCCATATATATACATATACATACATAAACATTCATACATATACACATATAAACAGTACATACATACATATACATACTTTTTTTAGAAAATAACTTCATTATTCCCACAAACCCTACCACCCCTCCCCCAATTAGAGTAAACTAATAAACAATAACACTCAGGCTTCTACCTTCAGTTTATACATATTATACACATTTTACAGACACAATCTATTTTACAATAGTTATATTTAGTTTGTTTTTAGTCCTTCCTCTATTTCTGATGTCCATCCAATTCTATATATAACTGTGCTATTCCACAACATTTCTGAACCAATATACATGCCTTCCCTTTCAACAGCCTCCAGTGTGATGTTTCAATAAAGTATAGAGCATGTTACCGTACAGGGAAACATTTAGACGGGAGCAACAATAAACCCTCTCATCGATGCCAACCTGATGCCACCCGATGCCAACCTGATCCCGTCTCAGTGAAAGCCTACCTCGTTGTTTTGCCCACCAGCGTTCTCAGGCTCCAGCTCTGTACACACAGACACGGGATTCTCCCAACAAGCTCAGAGAGCCATGACAGTTAGCGGTGGCGCCGCGCTAAACGGCTTTAGCTGGAAACACCCTGCGTGTAAATATCCTTAGAGAAAGCAATAACGATGCTCAGAACGCACCACAGATCTAGATTAGGGGCTCGTTATATGGCAGGAGGCCGAGGAGCCACTCGGTAGGCAGACGTAAACAAATCGGGGAGGAGAGGCCGTCTTAATAAAGAGAAGAAAAAACACCGCACTCAGCAAATGACCAACAGTTAAAACTAATGTTGTATGAACCGTATTCAATTACCCTCGGCAGCGACTTCCCCTTTGCCTCCGCCGTGGCGGCGGCGGCCTTGGCGCGGGGAAGCAGCCGTGATGCATGGCTCCGGTTGCCGTGGTAATCTGTCTCAGCCGACGTTCGGGCGACGGACGCATTAAGTCGTTTAAAACAGCTGATGCAGAAACAGAGGTCAGGGGTCAACGCTCCCAGAGGAGTATCAAACACAGCGAAGACGACATTGCTCCGAGATAATTACCTCTCCAGGAGGGAAGGATTGACTGAGGGCCTAATAAGGCTTTAAGCTATGATCCGTACAGGGAATTACCAACGAGGCCATTTAGCATTCAACCCCGCCCACCACCACTGTTTCCATTAAGGACCATAGCCATCACTTAAAGAGTGGTCCGGCTGAAGAAGAGTACCCATGTTGAGTAATAAAGATGGGTTTATGGCCATTTACTCTACCCTGAACGGAGTCAGCGGCTCTACTGTCCTACCTTAGAGTGGGGCTATGGCGTCCATCTTCATCGTCAAGTTATGTTGAATGCCCTTTAGTCTACCATGACTACCTTTAATGGAGTCTGCTGGAGTCGTCTCTCTACCATTCTGTCCAATGATTGTCCCTTCCATTCTAGTCCCTTATCTGGGAATCTTTTAATAGACCCAGGCTGCATGGGGATCAAACACAACAGGGATTATGCGATTAATGTTTCGCAATCTCTCTATGGTGGAGTATGACTCAGCATTAGTTGTTGTCTTAACTGAATGGATGAGACCTAATCCAGGTTTTGTTTTAGTAGGTATTAAAATGATTGATGGAGAGATGATGAGATGATCTGGGTGGCTTTGAAGATCCAGAGATGCAAGGCATTTTTGTGCGATTTCAAGGTTTTCAATTTTAATGAGAGTTTTTCCAAGGGTTCAATGTTGTACGGTTCGCTGATAGATGAAAATGATGAGGGGAATTAGTGGTAATCCTAAAATCAAACCGCCTCAGTGGGCTCCTCCCACCACCATTAGTAAACACCACACCAAGCGGCTGCCTCTGTAACATTAAAAGGTGATGCATTACATGCCTTATTAATTAGACTTTTGAAAACACAAACCACATTTTGAGGATATTCTCCTATAATTGTATTAAACACTAATAACGCTACATGATATCAGAACTAAATCCTCCCGGCTGGATTTGAAATGATACATACTAACTCAACGTTATGCTATAAGCTAAATAGATAATATTCTGGTCTGACCCCCAGACAAAGTGAACACTACCCTAGAACCATATCTCTCCTATAACTGTGGGGTTTCAGCAGAGCAAGCCCCCTCCTTGAACCAGCTCTCTCCCTCTTGTCGCCCCTCTCATCCCACCGTCCTCTCCCCTCTCCCTGGATGGATCTGGAGGTAGGAGCAGTGCGTCTGGATGGACACACATGGCTGCCCTCCTCTGCCCGGAGCCTAATTGGCCAGTCCTGCTGAAGCAGCACAGCTCTTTGGTCTTAATTCTTTCCCAAAGTGGATTGTGCTTCTCTGATCTACAGTCCAGAGAGACGTCCCTCCCCCCTCCGTCTATTACTCCAAAGAGAGCTGAGAGGGGGAAGATGGGTGGTGTGGGAGGTGCGCGATTAAGGGGGGATTTGGGGGGTTACTGCTTATCTTTTGGGAAAGCCTGTTATTTTGTAAAAATGTTCTTGTTTTGTCAGTATGTCGTCTTTTATCAATCAAATCAATCAGATGTATTTTATAAGCCCTTTTTACATCAGCAGGTGTCACAGAGTGTTGTGGTTTCTGCCCGTCAGCAGCTCGGCTGCCCGAAAATCATTAGCTTTGAGAGATTCAACTATACATCATTGTTTTTAGAGATAAAGTTACAGGCAGGTTGACTTTGGGTCTTTGTTTAGAGGCAGGTTGACTTTGGGCCTAACTGGGCTTGCTATAAACAAGGTACTGTAAAGGAAGATGTGTCTCAACATGTGTCAACATGTTAAAAATCGATAAGAGATGTCCGACTTTGAGATTTTTCCCACTGATCTTTTGATTTCCCACTCCCCAGTGTGCTGTAGAAACACAATGGTGTTCAATAACTTGTTCAATGTCTGTGGGACAATAGCCATTACTACACAACTGTCTCCAGACCCGGAGATGGGTGGAAATAGGCTCTAAGAAATGTCAGTACTTCTCCCACACCTATAGATGGGTGATTTACTTGGTCCAGCTGACAGAAAAGTCATTAAAGCACTCTCTGGCTCCACCTGCTCCTCTCTGGGATGCTGTTTTCCAGATCAACCCCCTAGTTCAGCCCCCTATACCACTCCTGTATGTCTGAATCAACCCCTAGTTCCAACCCCCAATACCACTCCTGTATGTCTGAATCAACCCTTAGTTCAGCCCCCTATACCAGTCCTGTAGGTCTAAATCAACCCCTAGGTCAGCCCCCTATACCACTCCTGTAGGTCTGAATCAACCCCTAGTTCAGCCCCCTATACCACTCCTGTAGGTCTGAATCAACCCTTAGTTCAGCCCCCAATACCACTCCTGTAGGTCTGAATCAACCCCTAGTTCAGCCCCCTATACCACTCCTGTATGTCTGAATCAACCCCTAGTTCAGCCCCCTATACCACTCCTGTATGTCTGAATCAACCCCTAGTTCAGCCTCCTATACCACTCCTGTATGTCTGAATCAACCCCTAGTTCAGCCCCCTATACCACTCCTGTATGTCTGAATCAACCCCTAGTTCAGCCCCCTATACCACTCCTGTAGGTCTGAATTGATTGGATAGGTGAAAGTACTATTGTGAAAATTCCAACAAGCCAATTAAAAGTGATTGATCAGATCATTTTGGATATGCAGGAGTGCCTGGGGAGTAAGGAGAGTGAGGAGTGGGAGCTAGGGGTTGATTTGGGAAATCAGTTAGAAGGATCTGCTTCCAAAAGGGTTCTCCGGCTGTCCCCATAGGAAAACAATTTTTGGTTCCAGGTTGAACCAGCTTCCAGTAAGGGAGGAGGTGAGGCGCTACACCTCTCACTGAATCATACCACAGACAATGAAACCAGGCTGCAGTCTGTCACTTTGACAGGAACAACCAGTCATTCACTATACAGGTATGTGGTTCTAGAAACAATCAGTCATTCACTATTCAGGTATGTGGTTCTAGAAACAACCAGTCATTCACTATACAGGTATGTGGTTCTAGAAGCAACCAGTCATTCACTATTCAGGTATGTGGTTCTAGAAACAACCAGTCATTCACTATTCACGTATGTCGCTCTAGAAACAACCAGTCATTCACTATTCAGGTATGTGGTTCTAGAAACAACCAGTCATTCACTATACAGGTATATGGTTCTAGAAACAACCAGTCATTCACTATTCAGGTATGTGGTTCTAGAAACAACCAGTCAATCACTAGTCAGGTATGTGGTTCTAGAAACAACCAGTCAATCACTATTCAGGTATGTGGTTCTAGAAACAACCAGTCATTTACTATACAGGTATGTGGTTCTAGAAACAACCAGTCATTCACTATACAGGTATGTGGTTCTAGAAATAACCAGTCATTCACTACTCAGGTATGTGGTTCTAAAAACAACCAGTCAATCACTATACAGGTATGTGGTTCTAGAAACAACCAGTCAATCACTATACAGGTATGTGGTTCTAGAAACAACCAGTCATTCACTATACAGGTATGTGGTTCTAGAAATAACCAGTCATTCACTATTCAGGTATGTGGTTCTAAAAACAACCAGTCAATCACTATACAGGTATGTGGTTCTAGAAACAACCAGTCAATCACTATACAGGTATGTGGTTCTAGAAACAACCAGTCAATCACTATACAGGTATGTGGTTCTAGAAACAACCAGTCAATCACTATACAGGTATGTGGTTCTAGAAACAACCAGTCAATCACTATACAGGTATGTGGTTCTAGAAACAACCAGTCAATCACTATACAGGTATGTGGTTCTAGAAACAACCAGTCATTCACTATACAGGTATGTGGTTCTAGAAATAACCAGTCATTCACTATTCAGGTATGTGGTTCTAAAAACAACCAGTCAATCACTATACAGGTATGTGGTTCTAGAAACAACCAGTCAATCACTATACAGGTATGTGGTTCTAGAAATAACCAGTCATTCACTATTCAGGTATGTGGTTCTAAAAACAACCAGTCAATCACTATACAGATATGTGGTTCTAGAAAACAACCAGTCAATCACTATACAGGTATGTGGTTCTAGAAACAACCAGTCAATCACTATACAGGTATGTGGTTCTAGAAACAACCAGTCAATCACTATACAGGTATGTGGTTCTAGAAACAACCAGTCAATCACTATACAGGTATGTGGTTCTAGAAACAACCAGTCATTCACTATACAGGTATGTGGTTCTAGAAACAACCAGTCAATCACTATACAGGTATGTGGTTCTAGAAACAACCAGTCAATCACTATACAGGTATGTGGTTCTAGATGGCTGTCACCATAATGTATATAGAGGAAGCATGTGGTGAGACCCAGATTCAATGACAATCCATCTCCTTGTCCTGCTCCCATTCTCTTCCCAGTCACTGACAATCTCCCCCTCGGCCCCTTCCCCCTGCTACGTCTTCCCTGTTCAACAACTAACTCCATAACCATCATACCATCATAACATAATACCCATAATACCCATCATATCCATCATAACCATCATATCCATCATAACCATCATATCCATCATAACCATCATATCCATCATAACCATCATATCCATCATAAACATCATATCCATCATAACCATCATATCCATCATAACCATCATATCCATCATACCCATAATACCATCATATCCATCATAACCATCATATCCATCATACCCATAATACCATCATATCCATAATACCAATCATCACATAATACCCATCATAACCATAATACCCATAATAACCATAATACCAATCATAACATAATACCAATCATAACCATCATATCCATCATAACCATCATAACCATCATATCCATCATAACCATAATATCCATCATAACCATCATATCCATCATAACCATCATAACCATCATAACCATAATACCCATAATATCCATCATACTAATCATGCCTATAATACCCATAATACCCTTATAACCATAATACCATCATACCCATAATACCCTTATAACCATAATACCATCATACCATCATACCATCATACCCATAATACCCATCATCACCCATCATAACCATAATACCCATAATGCCCATCATACCATAATACCCATCATACCATCATAACCATAATACCCATAATGCCCAACATACCATCATAACCATAATACCCATCATAACATAATACACAGCATACCATCATAACCATAATACCCAGAATACCCATAATACCCATCATAACATAATACCCATCATACCATCATAACATAATACCCATAATACCCATCACAGCATAATACCCATCATAACCATAATACCCATAATACCCTTATAACCATAACACCATCATGCCCATAATACCCTTATAACCATAATACCATCATACCATCATACCCATAATACCCATAATGCCCATCATAATACCCATCATCACCCATCATAACCATAATACCCATAATACCCATCATAATACCCATCATCACCCATCATAACCATAATACCCATAATGCCCATCATACCATAATACCCATAATACCCATCATACCATCATAAGCATAATACCATCATAACCATAATACCCATAATACCCATAATACCATCATATCCATAATACCAATCATAACATAATACCCATCATAACCATAATATCCATCATAACCATAATACCATCATAATACTCATCATACCCATAATACCATCATATCCGTAATACCTATAATACCATAATATCCATCATAACCATAATACCCATCATACCATCATACCCATAATACCCATCATAACCATAATACCCATCATACCATCATAACCATAATACCCATCATACCATCATACCCATAATACCCATCATAACCATAATACCCATCATACCATCATAACCATAATACCCATCATACCATCATACCCATAATACCCATCATAACATAATACCCATCATACCATCATACCCATAATACCCATCATAACCATAATACCCATCATACCATCATAACCATAATACCCATCATACCATCATAACCATAATACCCATCATACCATCATAACCATAATACCCATCATACCATCATACCCATAATACCCATCATAACCATAATACCCATCATACCATCATAACATAATACCCATCATAACCATAATACCCATCATAACCATAATACCCATCATACCCATAATACCCATCATAACCATAATACTCATCATACCCATAATACCCATCATAACATAATACCCATAATACCCATCATAACATAATACCCATAATACCCATCATACCATCATAACCACCATAACCCATGTGAGAGAAGCAGACTCGGTCTCAACCTTTAAGTCTTTACTGAAGACTCATCTCTTCAGTGGGTCATATGATTGAGTGTAGTCTGGCCCAGGAGTGTGAAGGTGAACGAAAAGGCTCTGGAGCAACGAACCACCCTTGCTGTCTCTGCCTGGCCGGTTCCCCTCTTTCCACTGGGATTCTCTGCCTCTAACCCTATTACAGGGGCTGAGTCACTGGCTTACTGGTGCTCTTCCATGCCGTCCCTAGGAGGGGTGCGTCACTTGAGTGGGTTGAGTCACTGACGTGATCTTCCTGTCTGGGTTGGCGCCCCCCCCCCCCTTGGGAGATCTTTGTGGGCTATACTCAGCCTTGTCTCAGGATGGTAAGTTGGTGGTTGAAGATATCCCTCTAGTGGTGTGGAGGCTGTGCTTTGGCAAAGTGGGTGGGGTTATATCCTGCCTGTTTGGCCCTGTCCGGGGGTATCATCGGATGGGGCCACAGTGTCTCCTGACCCCTCCTGTCTCAGCCTCCAGTATTTATGCTGCAGTAGTTTATGTGTCGGGGGCTAGGGTCAGTCTGTTATATCTGGAGTACTTCTCCTGTCTTATCCGGTGTCCTGTGTGAATTTAAGTATGCTCTCTCTACTTCTGTCTTTCTCTCTTTCTTTCTCTCTCTCGGAGGACCTGAGCCCTAGGACCATGCCTCAGGACTACCTGGCATGATGACTCCTTGCTGTCCCCAGTCCACCTGGCCGTGCTGCTGCTCCAGTTTCAACTGTTCTGTCTGCGGCTATGGAACCCTGACCTGTTCACCGGACGTGCGACCTGTCCCAGACCTGCTGTTTTCAACTCTCTAGAGACAGCAGGAGCGGTAGAGAAACTCTGAATGATCGGCTATGAAAAGTCAACTGACATCTACTCCTGAGGTGCTGACTTGCTGCACCCTCGACAACTACTGTGATTATTATTATTTGACCTTGCTGGTCATCTATGAACATTTGAACATCTTGGCCATGTTCTGTTATAATCTACACCCGGCAGAAGAGGACTGACCACCCCTCATAGCCTGGTTCTTCTCTAGGTTTCTTCCTAGGTTCTGACCTTTCTAGGGAGTTTTTCCTAGCCACCGTGCTTCTACACCTGCATTGCTTGCTGTTTGGGGTTTTAGGCTGGGTTTCTGTACAGCACTTTGAGATATCAGCTGATGTAAGAAGGGCTTTATGAATAAATTTGATTTGATTTGATATCCACACATTCGTCACTCCTGTTTAACAACTCTAAAGGGCTTTGGCCCAGTAGGCATAATTTTGCATAAAACGCTGATGTAAGAAGGGCTATATAAATAAATTTGATTTGATTTAACCATAATACCCATAATACCCATCATACCATCATAATATAATACCCATCATAATTAAATACCCATCATAACATAATACCCATCATAACATAATACCCATCATACCCATCATAACATAATACCCATCATACCATAATACCCATCATAACATAATACCCATCATAACATAATACCCATCATACCCATCATAACATAATACCCATCATAATATAATACCCATCATAACATAATACCCATCATAACATAATACCCCATAATACCCATCATAATATAATACCCATCATAACATAATACCCATCATAATATAATACCCATCATAACATAATACCCATCATAACATAATACCCCATAATACCCATCATAATATAATACCCATCATAACATAATACCCATCATAACATAATACCCATCATAACATAATACCCATCATAACATAATACCCCATAATACCCATCATAACATAATACCCCATAATACCCATCATAACATAATACCCATCATAACATAATACCCCATAATACCCATCATAACATAATACCCATCATAACATAATACCCATCATAACATAACACCCATCATAACATAACACCCATCATAACATAATACCCATCATAACATAATACCCCATAATACCCATCATAACATAATACCCATCATAACATAATACCCATCGTAACATAACACCCATCATAACATAATACCCATCATAACATAATACCCCATAATACCCATCATAACATAATACCCATCATAACATAATACCCATCATAACATAATACCCATCATAACATAATACCCATCATAACATAATACCCATCATAACATAATACCCATCATAACATAATACCCCATAATACCCATCATAACATAATACCCATCATAACATAATACCCATCATAACATAATACCCATCATAACATAATACCCATCATAACATAATACCCATCATAACATAATACCCCATAATACCATCATAACATAATACCCATCATAACATAATACCCCATAATACCCATCATAACATAATACCCATCATAACATAATACCCATCATAACATAATACCCCATAATACCCATCATAACATAATACACATCATAACATAATACCCATCATAACATAACACCCATCATAACATAATACCCATCATAACATAATACCCCATAATACCCATCATAACATAATACCCATCATAACATAATACCCATCATAACATAATACCCATCATAACATAATACCCCATAATACCCATCATAACATAATACCCATCATAACATAATACCCATCATAACATAATACCCATCATAACATAATACCCATCATAACATAATACCCCATAATACCCATCATAACATAATACACATCATAACATAATACCCCATAATACCCATCATAACATAATACCCCATAATACCCATCATAACATAATACCCATCATAACATAATACCCATAATACACATCATAACATAATACCCATCACACCCATCATATCATAATACCCATCACACCCATCATTGCTCAGGTGAGAGAGGGAGAAAACATACAACCCCACATCTTGACTGAGTGTTTATGTTTGTCTATGGAAAGTGCACTACTAGATATCAAGGTGAGGTGTGTGTGTGTGTGTGTGAGGATGAATCTCATGATTTACAACCCCCTCTACCTTATCCTTTCCAAACCGATTCCCGGGGCTCCACGGGGACCAAACACAATAAAGTGTTCCAATGTAGTGACGGGGGGGAGGGGGGGGGTACACAGAGAGCGGCACCGGAGACGGTTCAGACAGCCGCCGTAGATCATGAGTTTGTGAATACGGGATGAAGCCGACAAGGCCGCCGAGCATGAATCACACCAAGGCAGAAGAACGAACGCTGTCCGTTCTACCCTTCCACTCATCCCTTCTCTCATCCCTCCTTCTCCACGCCAAACTTCTGCTTCACGCCCACGTTCGAGGTAAAGGGGGTTGTATGTTTTCCTTTCCTAGGAAGTCTACACCGACTGCCAGCTGAGGACTGTTGGTAATACAAATGTCTTAATGTGAGCTAACGGCAGACAATCCATCCAGACTAGATTTCAAGAGAAGGTACATTTTCCAGCTTGAATACACGCAATTTTGGGAATACAAAGCCCTGTAAAATCTTTATGCCATGACGAGGTACGTTATTTTAACTAATGACTAATGTTTGTTTATAGACTGACACCGCCCCAGGGGGAACTACAAGACTGTTTTATAGCACATTTTAATCATGTCTGGCTAGTGCATTAGGCAAAAACAATTTGGGGACTGTCCAAGTTGGCAAAAAGCAAACACTTCCTCATTTCAATTACTCCTAGTGTTACTAAAAGGGCTTAGGAAAGAATGTGTCTTATCGTGGAGATAATGAGGACGGAAGAAGCATCTACATTAAGTAAGGATGAGAAGCCCCACATATTATCACTGAGAGGGCCGCGTCACATCAAACAGCTTTCATTCCCCGAAAGACAGACCAATATCTCCGGCTGTCGCCAACAACTCTGAGTCTAAGCTTGTGGCTCGAGGGAAATCGACGAGTCGGACCTCGTTCTCTGAATGGGGAAGACGGTAGAAGAATGAAAAGAATGGAAACACGGGGGGGGGGGCGGCAGCGTCAAATCAAATCTCTCACCCACCCACTCATTCATTCCCCCAAATGATAGACCCTGGCGGAAACAGGGAGAGGGGCTGGAGGGGGAGGGGAGGCCCAGGGGGACGGGCCACTGTCGTCAGGGCCGTAATCTGGGGCTAACGCCAGGCTAGATTCTAGATGGGTCAGAATGAAGAGCTGATTTGATACGGGAGCCCCGGGCTGTGAGGACATGTCATGAAATTCAGAACGGAATGAGAATCAGAAGGAGGCTCTGCTGTAGACAACAGTGGAAGGTACTGTTGTCACAAGGGCTGTTTCACGGTTTGAATGTCACATTTGGTGGTGTAAAATCCAACTACCACCAAAACAGTATGTACATAGTGAATCCAGTCATCCACACCAATGGTTTAGTATTCATCTACACAGCTCCCAAAGTAATGAGGAAACAAGATGTTCTATTGAGCCTGCAACAAATCAGAATCAAACCCAGATTCTGGCACTCTAGGCTCTCACTGCGGAAGTTATGAAGAAGACAGAGAGGAGGAGAGAGAAAGAAGAGAGAGAGGAGGAGAGAGAAAGAAGAGAGAGAGGAGAGAGAAAGAAGAGAGAGAGGAGAGAGAAAGAAGAGAGAAGGAGAGAAAAGAAGAGAGAGAGGAGAGAGAAAGAAGAGAGAGAGAAGCAACAAATAAAGACTGAGGATAAAACCATCCTAATGTGATTAATGAGAGACTGTTTATGTTGTGGTTTTATACTGGGAGGACGAGAGCAGATGGAGGAGTTACAGTGATTCTCCTTTCTCTCCTCTCCTCCTCCATGGCTACTGCTGTAAACAGACCTTTCTCTCCTCTCCTCCATGGCTACTGCTGTAAACAGACCTTTATCTCCTCTCCTCCATGGCTACTGCTGTAAACAGACCTTTCTCTCCTCTCCTCCTCCACGGCTACTGCTGTAAACAGACCTTTCTCTCCTCTCCTCTCCTCCTCCACGGCTACTGCTGTAAACAGACCTTTCTCTCCTCTCCTCCTCCACGGCTACTGCTGTATACAGACCTTTCTCACCTCTCCTCCTCCAGGGCTACTGCTGTATACAGACCTTTCTCACCTCTCCTCCTCCAGGGCTACTGCTGTAAACAGACCTTTCTCTCCTCTCCTCCACGGCTACTGCTGTATACAGACCTTTCTCTCCTCTCCTCCTCCATGGCTACTGCTGTAAACAGACCTTTCTCTCCTCTCCTCCTCCAGGGCTACTGCTGTAAACAGACCTTTCTCTCCTCTCCTCTCCTCCATGGCTACTGCTGTAAACAGACCTTTCTCTCATCTCCTCCATGGCTACTGCTGTAAATAGACCTTTCTCTCCTCTCCTCCATGGCTACTGCTGTAAACAGACCTTTCTCTCCTTTCCTCCTCCAGGACTACTGCTGTAAACAGACCTGTCTGTTCTCTCCTTCTTTCTCGACTCTCCTTCTCCACTGGCTACACTCTTAGCAGCTATCTAGAGCCTAAACTGTTTCTTTGGCCGTCCCCATAGGATAACCCTTTGAAGAATTTTTTTTGGTTCCATTTAGATCTGCATGTAAAATAGGGAAACAGTAAATTGTGTGAACTCTTACACATCTTTGTGTGGGTGGGATAGACATACAGGGGATTGTGTCATGTTGGTCTCATTCATACTAGAATATGACTAGGGCCCTGAGTTTTTCCTTCAAATGGTCACTCCAGGAAAAACCCGGGGCCCTAGACATTACGCAAAACAGTGTCTTACCGTCTGATCAATCAAACCTAATGTCCCTCCCAGCCAGGGTGTTCTTTACCTTGAACCTTATTCAAGACAGAAGTAGTCAAACCTAATGTCCCTCCCAGCCAGGCTGTTCTTTACCTTGAACCTTATTCAAGACAGAAAGTAGTCAAACCTAATGTCCCTCCCAGCCAGGATGTTCTTTATCTTGAACATTATTCAAGACAGAAGTAGTCCAACCTAACGTCCCTCCCAGCCAGGCTGTTCTTTACCTTGAAGGTGAAGAGGAAGGGAAGGAACCCAGTTCCTTTAGAATGCGTCTTATAGCCCACGAGGCTCTGGTCAAAAGTAGTGCACTAAGTAGGAAATAGGGTGCTAGTTGAGCCCTGTACTTTGACCTACATCACTTCAAGAGACGGTGTCCCTGGTTCAGCTGGATGAAAGGGAAGGACGTGTCAAACAGGAAACGCTGTGAGCGTTAATGAGGAGGAAAATAAATAGTGCTTTGCAGCGTGGGTTGCCAGGCGAAGTGAGGAGGGAGGAGGAAGAGTGAGGTAGAGGAGGGAGGAGGAGGAAGAGGGGAAGGAGTTTGTGTATGTGTTCTCGAATGCGTGATTGTATGTGTGTGTGTTTTGTATGCACACGTACACATGCTCTCTTGTGTGTGTGTGTGTGTGTGTGTGTGTGTTTTGTATGCACACGTACACATGCTCTCTCGTGTGTGTGTGTGTGTGTGTGTTTTGCATGCACACGTACACATGCTTTCTCTTGTGTGTGTATGTTTGTATATGTGTGTTTGTGAGTGTATGTGTGTGTGTGTGTGTGCGCTCCCACTCATGCGTGAATGTGTGTGTGTGCGTTAGGCATGTCCTCCGCCCCTCCACCTACACACACCAAGTGTATCAAACACCACACTCAGTTTGAGATATAAGACAGAGCTAGAGGGTACAAAGTAATTAAACTTCCCAGTCGAGGCAAAGCTCAGCTGCATAGCGGAGGATTCTGGGACAATAAGAACAAGCCTGCTTCCCAAATGGCACCATGTTCCTGGTCCCTGGTCAAAAGTAGTGCACTATGTAGGGAATAGAGTGGGACGCAGACAGTATGTAGGGTGGCTCTATATAGAGTACTGTTCCAAGGGGACTGCTACAGTCACAGTAAGAGAGACAGGCCCCTGACAGTCTGTCTACTAACACACCACTGATCTGGTGTGAAGGGATGTTGAGTGATGGAGTGATGGAGCAGCCAAGAGTAGCTGTGAGGGCTGCCTCTGTCTGGGCTGTCACACTGTACTGACACACACACACACACACGCACACACACACACACACACACACACACACACACACACACACACAGGGTCATCACACTAATGACACACATACAGAAACAGACACACACACACACTGTCTGCTTTTGGCTCTAGTGACATGAGGCAAATGACGCGTTAATTCCTCTTGTTTGTAATCCTGAGGATTATGGGTATGAAGCGCGTGTGGTGCACACCGCCTCCCCTCAAATTGGCCCAGGAACATTTAATAACATCAAAGTCAAAGTAGCTGCAGCCTTTCCTTCAAGATCACACACACACACATTTTCGAAAAGCCATTAACTCTACCGGGTGATTTCCATAATGCGACTGAAGAGCTGATGAGACAAACAGACAAACAGAGACAGACAGACGGGTGGTGATGATGTTGTTTTTGAAGGGGGAAGCTAACGAGGGGAGGATTTGGCGTTAACCCCCCAACACTCTGGCCCTGACCTGGGGATCGATGGCTGGACGGCTGCCCCTTCAATCCACCTCCCTCCCTCTCTCTTTTCTTCATCCCTCCCTCTGTCTTTTCTTCATCCCTCTCTCTCCTCAATCTCTCTCTTCATCTCTCTCCATTTCTCCTTCCTCTCTCGCTCTCACTCATCCACCCCTACTCTTCTTCACTGCAGCCACTCACTGATGTAAGAGGAACCAATACATGAACCCAGTGTAAAAACACACACACTCACACACAAACATCGCACATACACAGCGTCTAATGATCACGCACAGAAGCTCAATAGCGTACAGACCTAATCAACACTGCATGAAACCCAAACACAAACACTAAATATGCTGCATCTTCTTCCACTAATTGGTCTTTTAACCAATCAGATCCTCTATTTTCCAAATAATGGGAAAAAAAGAGCAGAATTGGGCTGCCAGTGTAAACCCAGCCATACACACACACACACACACACGCACGCGCACTCACACACACACACACACACACACACACACACACTTGGTGGCTGTGAAGTCATTCAATCAATCAAATGTATTTATAAAGCCCTTTTAACATCAGCCGAAGTCACAAAGTGCTTATACAGAAACCCAGCCTAAAACCCCAAACAGCAAGCAATGTAGAATTAGAAGCACGGTGGCTAGGAAAAACTCCCTGGAAAGGCAGGAACATATGAAAAAACCTAGAGAGTAACATGCTGGTCAGTTTTGTCGCACCCTATTCCCTACATAGCTCCCATCCTTTTAGAGAGTACCTATGGGCCAAAAGAGTGCACCGTTAAAGGCTCAGTCATTTGATATCAAATCATTTATAGGAAACAATTAAGTATCTTACTGTAATAGATTTCCATTCAAAATTTGCAAAAATAGCTTTATAGCAACAAACAAAATGATCAATCAAGAATCTTGCTAGGACTGTGGGAGTGGGAAGGGGGAACCTGACAACGAGCTGCTGTTGGCAGAGAGTTCAGGAACTCTCTTTGTGATTGGTCTATTAACCACTTTACCACATGGTGATGTCACAAGGCAGATCAATTCTCCCATCAAACCTGCTGATAAGAAAGTCCTTTGTGGATTCAACCAGCAACTATCAGGAAATAACACTGATAAAAATAACAACCAGACTTTCACAGTGTTAGTTTCATCAGCTGATATAAAACACAGGAAAACAGAATGTTGAGTACACTGGACCTGTCAATCTGCAGTAGGGGAAACAGAATGTTGAGTACACTGGACCTGTCAATCTGCAGTAGGGGAAACAGAATGTTGAGTACACTGGACCTGTCAATCTGCAGTAGGGGAAACAGAATGTTGAGTACACTGGACCTGTCAATCTGCAGTAGGGGAAACAGAATGTTGAGTACACTGGACCTGTCAATCTGCAGTAGGGGAAACAGAATGTTGAGTACACTGGACCTGACAATCTGCAGTAGGGGAAACAGAATGTTGAGTACACTGGACCTGTCAATCTGCAGTAGGGGAAACAGAATGTTGAGTACACTGGACTTGTCAATCTGCAGTAGGGGAAACAGAATGTTGAGTACACTGGACCTGTCAATCTGCAGTATGGGAAACAGAATGTTGAGTACACTGGACCTGTCAATCTGCAGTAGGGGAAACAGAATGTTGAGTATACTGGACCTGTCAATCTGCAGTAGGGGAAACAGAATGTTGAGTACACTGGACCTGTCAATCTGCAGTAGGGGAAACAGAATGTTGAGTACACTGGACCTGTCAATCTGCAGTAGGGGAAACAGCACCACTGCAACCCAACGCTGTTGTCATCATTTTAGCTTTGTTGACGAGGTGGGGAGCTTCGAGCAGCAAGGTAAAAACAAACAGCAGTACATATTCTACTGTTCTATCACCGTGCAATGATGTCAGAGGGGAAACAACTGTGTTAGTGGTTTGCAGTTCTTTGTTGTTGTAATATCGCAAACAGACGTGGCAGTTTTACCATTAAGGATTCAAATTTTTAAGGGAATAGTGTGCCATTTGGGATACAAATCTAATGAGCAGTTTCTCCTGTCCAATAAGCAGCGTAAACAAGACTCCCTGAGCAGCTGTCCTCCAGGGCCTCCTCACAGCAGCAGCACCTCCATCTCCATCGCCACCGCTCAGCTAGCAGCTACCCACTCATACACATGGCCTGGGGCCAATCCAGCACATACACAGACACACACACTGGAGGAATCGCACACGATCACGCACGCACGCACACACACACACACACACACACACACACACACACACACACACATAAAGCCTCCAAACAAACAGAAACCATTAACAGACACACATACACACACACACACTGAACCATACAAATTTACACACATCCAAAAATATACCTCTATCATGCCCCCTTCCCTCTCCTCTCTTGAATATCTGAGCTCAGAGAATCTGCTTCAGACATCTGCTGCCTCTGGCTATCTGTCTGTCTGTCTGTCTGTCTATCTGTCTGTCTGTCTGTCTATCTGTCTGTCTGTCTGTCTGTCTGTCTGTCTGTCTGTCGGTCGGTCGGTCGGTCGGTCGGTCGGCCGGCCTGCCTGCCTGCCTGCCTGCCTGCCTGCCTGCCTGCCTGCCTGCCTGCCTGCCTGCCTGTATGTCTGTCTGCCTGTCTGCCTGTCTGCCTGTGCCTGTTTATCTGGCTGGCTGTCTGTCTGCCTGTGCCTGTCTGTCTGGCTGTCTGTCTGGCTGCCAGTCTGCTCCACTATATCACACTACGTTAGCCAACAGCTCGTCTATTCTGGTGTGGTCTGGGGCCGGGCGAGATCCAATCGCAACTAATGCACAGGCCATCATGAAATGGCTTTATGGGTATGGGGAAGCTAGGAATAATGGAGAGCTGGGAGAGAGAGAGAAACCTGGAGATTGTAGGATAGAAGAGAAGGAGAGAGAGGCAGGAGAGAGACACAGAGAGAGAAAGAGAGATAGACAGAGAGTGAGTGATGAACCCACTCTCTCACCTCATCAATACTGACACATTTTTACACAGACACTCCAACACACACTCTTACATACTCTCTCATCCACAGAAGCTCAGAGGAATTGTACACTGTACATGCATGCAAATGGGAATTTACTCGAGGTCATTCGCAAGAAAAGGTGTCAATGTGAATAGCATGAGGGTTGAGGTTAGAGGGATTGGGCTGAAGGGGTTGGGGGTTGGCGGGGGAGAGGGAGTGGGGGGGTGGGTTGTCGAAGAATGTTAAAAGAACATGTACACGCTAAGACATCGTGGCTATCGACGACCCTCTTGACTATCCATCTCAAGACGGGCACAGAGGGTGGGGGGTGCTGGGATATATTAAGTTATTGACGTCGATGTTAAGTTATTGACGTTGATGTTAAGTTATTGATGTTGATATTAAGTTACTGACGTCGATGTTAAGTTATTGATGTTGATGTTAATTTATTGATGTTGGAGAGAGGGTAGCTAAGTGCAATGCCGTTGGCCCTTCCCTGGTTTCATCGGCAGGATTTTATCTGGCTTGTATGGCGATGCGTAGCAATAGGTGCACTTGGCCCCTGAGCTACACGGTTGAATGGCTCTCAGCAAATAAACCCTGAAACTTTCATGAGAAGTTAAGAGAGGGAGATCTGATATAGGGTTGTCTGCTTTGACTGGAGAGAGAGAGAGCGGGAGTCTGTGAGAGAGAGAAAGATGGAGAGAGGGATAGGAAGTCTGTATGAGAAAGAGAGAGAGAGAGGGAGAGAGAGAGAAACAGGGAGAAAGTGAGAGACAGCAAGACAGAGAGACAAACAGAGAGAGAGAGAGAACAGAGACAGAGAGAGACAAATAGAGAAGAGAGAGAGAGAGAGAGAGAGAGAGAGAGAGAGAGAGAGAGAGAGAGAGAAAGACAAAGAGAGAGAGAGAGAGAGAGAGAGAGAGAGAGAGAGAGAGAGAGATACAAACACAGAGAGAGAGACAGTGAGAGAGAGAGAGACAAACAGAGAGAGAGAGAGAGTTGAACAGAGAGAGAGAGAAAGAGAGAGAGTCAAACAGAGAGAGAGAAAGAGACAAACAGAGAGAGAGAGAGACAGAGAGGGAGAGAGAGAGAGACAAACAGAGAGAGAGAAACCTACCAGTTTGGAAACCTACCAAGAAACAATTAGGCAACAACAAATTCAATCCCTAGACAATTTCCCGGGTAAAACGTTCCACTGCAATAGTGAAGGTGTAAACTTGTCAGTAGAAAATCTTAACAGTATATTTGACCTCTTAGCTTCCCTATCAAATCTAAAAATCTCAAATAGAAAACCGAAGAAAATGAACAACAATGACAAATGGTTTGATGAAGAATGCAAAAATCTAAGAAAGAAATTGAGAAACCTTTCCAACCAAAAACATAGAGACCCGGAAAACCTGAGTCTACGCCTTCACTATGGTGAATCACTAAAACAATACAGAAATACACTACGGAAAAAGAAGGAACAGCACGTCAGAAATCAGCTCAATGTAATTGAAGATTCCATAAACTCTAACCACTTCTGGGAAAATTGGAAAACACTAAACAAACAACAACACAATGAATTATCTATCCAAAATGGAGATGTATGGGTAAACCACTTCTCCAATCTTTTTGGCTCTATAACAAAGAATAAAGAGCAAAAACATATACATGATCAAATACAAATCTTAGAATCAACTATTAAATACTACCAGAACCCACTGGATTCTCCAATTACCTTGAATGAGTTACAGGACAAAATAAAAACCCTCCAACCCCAAAAGGCCTGTGGTGTTGATGGTATCCTTAATGAAATGATCAAATATACAGACAACAAATTCCAATTGGCTATACTAAAACTCTTTAACATCATCCTTAGCTCTGGCATCTTCCCCAATATTTGGAACCAAGGACTGATCACCCCAATCCACAAAAGTGGAGACAAATTTGACCCCAATAACAACCGTGGAATATGCGTCAACAGTAGCCTTGGGAATGTCCTCGGCATTATCATTAACCTCAGACTCGTACATTTCCTCACTGAAAACAATGTACTGAGCAAATGTCAAATTGGCTTTTTACCAAATTAGCGTACAACAGACCATGTATTCACCCTACACACCCTCATTGACAACCAAACAAACCAAAACAAAGGCAAAGTCTTCCGATGCTTTGTTGATTTCAAAAAGCCTTCGACTCAATTTGGTATGAGGGCCTGCTATACAAATTGATGGAAAGTGGTGTTGGGGGTAAAACATGCGACATTATAAAATCCATGTACACAAAAAACAAGTGTGCTGTTAAAATTGGAAAAAAAACACACATTTCTTCACACAGGGTCGTGGGGTGAGACAGGGATGCAGCTTAAGCCCCACCCTCTTGAACATATATATCAACTAATTGGCGCAGGCACTAGAAAAGTCTGCAACACCCGGCCTCACCCTACAAGAATCTGAAGTCAAATGTCTACTGTTTGCTGATGATCTGGTGCTTCTGTCACCAACCAAGGAGGGCCTACAGCAGCACCTAGATCTTCTGCACAGATTTTTGTCAGACCTGGGCCCTTTGTCAGACCAAAATAATGATGTTCCAAAAAAGGTCCAGTCGCCAGGACCACAAATACAAATTCCATCTAGACACTGTTGCCCTAGAGCACACAAAAAACTATACATACGTGGGCCTAAACATCAGCGCCACAAGTAACTTCCACAAAGCTGTGAACAATCTGAGTGACAAGGCAAGAAGGGCATTCTATGCCATCAAAAGGAACATAAATTTCAACTTACCAATTAGGATCTGGCTAAAAATACTTGAATCAGTCATAGAGCCCATTGCCCTTTATGGTTGTGAGGTCTGGGGTCCGCTCACCAACCAAGACTTCACAAAATGGGACAAACACCAAATTGAGACTCTGCATGCAGAATTCTGCAAAAATATCCCCCGTGTACAACGTAGAACACCAAATAATGCATGCAGAGCAGAATTAGGCCGATACCCACTAATGATCAAAATCCAGAAAAGAGCCGTTAAATTCTACAACCACCTAAAAGGAAGCGATTCCCAAATCTTCCAAAACAAAGCCATCAACTACAGAGAGATGAACCTGTAGAAGAGTCCCCTAAGCAAGCTGGTCCTGGGGCTCTGTTCACAAACACACCCCACAGAGCCCCAGGACAACAGCACAATTAGACCCAACAATATCATGAGAAAACAAAAAGATAATTACTTGACACATTGGAAAGAATTAACAAAAAAACAGAGAAAACTAAAATGTTATTTAGCCTTAAACAGAGAGTACACAGTGGCAGAATACCTGACCACTGTGATTGACCCAAACTTAAGGAAAGCTTTGACAGACTCAGTGAGCATAGCCTTGCTATTGAGAAAGGCCGCCGTAGGCAGACATGGCTCTCAAGAGAAGACAACCCATATTTATGCTTATTTATTTTCCCCCTATATACACATATATAATATGACATTTGTAATGTCTTTATTGTTTTGAAACTTCTGTACGTGAGAGAGACAAACAGAGAGAGAGAGAGAGAGACAGAGAGAGGGGAGAGAGAGAGAGAGAGAGAGAGACAACCAGATTGAGATTGACAGAGAGAGAGAGACAAACAGAGAGAGACAACCAGATAGAGATTGACAGAGAGAGAGAGACAAACAGAGGGAGATACACCATACAGTAAAATCAGCAGATATTTGTCAAACACAACATGGAGGCATTATTAAGGACAACTGCCAATAGATTGCTGGCTTCCTACAGAGGATCTACATAGAATCACTGAATCACAGACCTATCTGTCCCCAAAGATACATGGGAGGCCTTTTACTTGAAACAAACCTCTTTGCTCACTGACTGGGTTTTCCATCAACCTCTTAACACGCGTGTGCACACACACACACACACACACACACACACACACACACACACATACTGTGTGTTCACCAATCTCTGTGTTAATTACGTAAAAACATTGATCTTGTCAGCCAGTTGATCTTGCCAGACAAGACAACTTCCAACTGCTAATATAGAATGAAAGCCAACGGAGACAAGATACCTGATCTAGTATAGAAACGCAAAACAAATATGCTTTGATCTTCTCACTGATGCCATGTTTTCTCCCCCGATTAGGAAGACTGAAGGGAAAATAGGATGTGTGGAGGCTGTTGAGGGAGAGGATGATGCAGGGCTATGGAGGGAGAGGATGATGCAGGGAGGCTATGGAGGGAGAGGATGATGCAGGGAGGCTATGGAGGGAGAGGATGATGCAGGGAGGCTGTGGAGGGAGAGGAGGACGCAGGGAGGCTGTGGAGGGAGAGGAGGATGAAGGGAGGCTGTGGAGGGAGAGGAGGATGCAGGGAGGCTGTGGAGGGAGAGGAGGATGAAGGGAGGCTGTGCAGGGAGAGGAGGATGCAGGGAGGCTGTGGAGGGAGAGGAGGATGCAGGGAGGCTGTGGAGGGAGAGGAGGATGAAGGGAGGCTGTGGAGGGAGAGGAGGATGCAGGGAGGCTGTGGAGGGGGAGGAGGATGCAGGGAGGCTGTGGAGGGAGAGGAGGACGCAGGGAGGCTGTGGAGGGAGAGGAGGACGCAGGGAGGCTGTGGAGGGAGAGGAGGATGCAGGGAGGCTGTGGAGGGAGAGGAGGACGCAGGGAGGCTGTGGAGGGAGAGGAGGACGCAGGGAGGCTGTGGAGGGAGAGGAGGATGAAGGGAGGCTGTGGAGGGAGAGGAGGATTCAGAGAAAATACAAATAAGTGATAGTGAAAAGGAAAGAACAAAGGTGTGAATTATTCATCCGCAGAAGAACAGATGAAAAGATTAAGATTAAAATGAATTGAATAGTTGTTTGAGTTTAAGGAGATGAATACCAAGTTGGGCATGATAAATTAAATAGATGTTATGCCCCTAAGACTGCAAATGAATGAAATACTATGGGAAAACAAAGTGGTACGGTAAATAAAAACCTTTCAGAGACAGAGACATTGTGTGGGTGGAAACTTTAACATGGTAGTGTGGATTATGCTGATTCATAACAAGTTTGGGTCTGTTATGTTCTGAACAAATCCTAATAAATCTAACAGATTACTAGAAAAAACTCAAGCCACGTTTACTGACCCACTGGGTCATACAGCTGCAAAGACAAGGTATGATTACACACTGGGTCATTCAGCTGCAAAGACAAGGTATGATTACCCACTGGGTCATACTGCTACAAAGACAAGGTATGATTACACACTGGATCATACAGCTGCAAAGACAAGGTATGATTACACACTGGGTCATACAGCTATAAAGACAAGGTATGATTACACACTGGGTCATACAGCTACAAAGACAAGGTATGATTACCCACTGGGTCATACAGCTGCAAAGACAAGGTATGATTACCCACTGGGTCATACTGCTGCAAAGACAAGGTATGATTACCCACTGGGTCATACTGCTGCAAAGACAAGGTATGATTACACACTGGGTCATACAGCTGCAAAGACAAGGTATGATTACCCTTCAGCTGGCCTACCTTATCAGTCACTAACTGTTGCCCTTCAGCTGGCCTGCCTTAACTGTTGCCCTCAGTAACTTTCCATCCACATTCATTATTCACCCTGAATTGACACAGAACATAAACAGTTATCATGTAACGTAATCACTAACTTCTTATATTGCGTTTCTACTGGTCAGGTCAAAACACGGTATACAGTAGCAAATGACATAAAACGACATCATGAACGTAGCCTTATTGACGTAAACCTCCTCTTCTCTCCTTCCCTCACTTCCCTCCTCCCCTCTACGTGTTGCCTCATCTACCTCTGGGGGACACTCGGTCCATAAGTTTGGAGGTTTAGTCGCTCCATGGTCACTTTCCCTCTCTGTGGTGCGTCCCACTAATGCAAATCCCTCCACGTTCCCTTGGCCTCCCTCCGAGGCGAGGCTCGCTGGTTTCCAGGGGGATTTACCCCGGATTAGAGCAGTGTAAGCCAGAACACTGCAGATAACAGTCTGTCTACTGCTGTTGTTTACGCCCCCGGCTATGTGTTGTCATTGCGGGATTTTGTTGGCCACCAGTCAAGAAAGACACTTCATTATCGGCAAATTGCACTTTCCTCCCCTTTCTCCTCCGATACAAATCATTTACATCTGGTTGGAGAGCAAAGAGTACAGCTCCGTTGGATCAACAGTTTGGGGATCAAAGTGTGTGTATGTGTGTGTGTGTGTGTGTGTGTGTGTGTGTGTGTGTGTGTGTGTGTGTGTGTGTGTGTGTGTGTGTGTGTGTGTGTGTGTGTGCGTGCGTGTGTGTGTGGTGTGTGTGTGTGTGTGTGTGTGTGTGTGTGTGTGTGTGTGTGTGTGTGTGTGTGTGTGTGTGTGTGTGTGTGTATGTCGTTGTGTGTGTGTGCATATGTGTATGTTTGCGTCAGTTCTAGTGTGGCAAGGACTCCTGGAGGTCTCCGTCGTCTCGCACGCACGTTATCTAGACAGCACGGAGATGATTGACAGCTTAACGCGGACGGATGCCCGTGAGGAACAATCTATAAGCCTGCACGCAGTCACAGGGGGAGCCACAGTGTATGATAATAGAAAGTCATGTTCCAGCCTGATTGGTCCCCGGTTTCTATGGAGCTCGGTCGGACTCAATCGATCTCATTGTGAGATGTATCACTATCGTTGTCATGCCGAAAACACCATCTCTCCCCTTAATACTATACATGGAGGACGGCAGCGATGGAATTTCTGGTGACGATCGAGTGATGATGTTCTAGACCAAACGTTCCATAGGCTTAATGGTTCATGTGTGGAAAGAGAGAGATGTCTATGTGACTTTGACATTGATGGATAGTCAATTGAAGGAGAGCGTGAACGAGTGCAGCGAATGAGCGTAGAAGGACAGGATATGGAAGAAATATGGAGTTGAGAAAATTAGAGTTGGTATCTTTCTATTAAAACGTCCTCTTGCATTAGTACGTTGTCATGCTGTTAGTGTGTGTGACACGCATGCAGAGTTAGTGCATTGTACTGCAGTACACTAGCAACCAATGTTTGCCATTTTAGCATGCTACGCCAGAGCATAGCTTCTGTATTACAGTCCTATAAGTCCTACAATGCTACTGTAGCATTGTAATCTTGCTCTATAAGAGTTATTTTCTTTAACACATCTTGCTAACATGGCCACTGGAAGATGTTTTGAGGTGGGAGTGCTGTCGACAAGTCGTTATCTCCGCTCATACAGGAGTAATAAAGGCTGCAGCATCCTCAGCACCCCTACTTCCTGCGGCTATGCTTGCTAGCATGCTGTGCTAGCATACTGTGTTAGCATACTGAGTTAAAGTCCTATGATTGTGCTATAGACTTACACAAAGTTAGCATACTGAGTTAGCATGCTGTGCTAGTAGGCCCCTCAGGGGTGCAGGCCTGTGAGAGACGGGGATGAGGGTTTATTTTCCAAACAGCTCCGGTCCAAAGGGCCTCTCTAGAACACCGTAATCAAAGCCCCCTCCAGACTGCAATTATTCTCCCTCCTCCCTCCCACTCTCTCCCTCTCTCCATCGCTTTGACTTTTTAGAGAGAGGATAATCAAATGAAAACAGAGCATGCCACTCCACACTCTGGGAATGAGCTTGGTAAGAGTGTGTGTGTGTGTGTGTGTGTGTGTGTGTGTGTGTGTGTGTGTGTGTGTGTGTGTGTGTGTGTGTGTGTGTGTGTGTGTGTGTGTGTGTGTGTGTGTGTGTGTGTGTGTGTGTGTGTGTGTGTCTGTCTGTGTGTGTGTGTGTGTGTCTGTGTGTGTGTGCCTGTGTGTCTGTGTCTGTGTGTGTGTTTGTGTGTGTGTGTCTGTGTCTGTGTGTGTGTTTGTGTCTGTGTGTGTGTGCCTGTGTGTCTGTTTGTTTGTGTCAGAGTGTGTGTGTGTCTATTTGTTTGTGTCAGAGTGTGTGTGTGTCTGTTTGTTTGTGTCAGAGTGTCTTGTCTCCTCTTTGCTGAACTGTAATGTAATACTACTCAATGTGTATGTGTGACTGGTTCTTCTGTGTGTCTATTCTCTGATGCTGTCTGTGTATTGAGAGACAGTCTATTCTCTGACACTGTCTGTGTATTGAGAGACAGTCTATTCTCTGATGCTGTCTGTGTATTGAGAGACAGTCTATTCTCTGATACTGTCTGTGTATTGAGAGACAGTCTATTCTCTGATACTGTCTGTGTATTGAGAGACAGTCTATTCTCTGATGCTGTCTGTGTATTGAGAGCCAGTCTATTCTCTGATGCTGCCTGTGTATTGAGAGACAGTCTATTCTCTGATGCTGTCTGTGTATTGAGAGACAGTCTATTATCTGATGCTGTCTGTGTATTGAGAGACAGTCTATTCTCTGATGCTGTCTGTGTATTGAGAGCCAGTCTATTCTCTGATACTGTCTGTGTATTGAGAGACAGTCTATTCTCTGATACTGTCTGTGTATTGAGAGACAGTCTATTCTCTGATACTGTCTGTGTATTGAGAGACAGTCTATTCTCTGATACTGTCTGTGTATTGAGAGACAGTCTATTCTCTGATACTGTCTGTGTATTGAGAGACAGTCTATTATCTGATACTGTCTGTGTATTGAGAGACAGTCTATTCTCTGATACTGTCTGTGTATTGAGAGACAGTCTATTCTCTGATACTGTCAAATCCAACTTTATTTGTCACATGCACCGAACACAACAAGTGTAGACTTTACTGTGAAATGCTTACTTACAAGCCCTTAACCAACAGTGCAGTTCAAGAAGAGTTAAGAAAATATTTACCAAGTAGACTAAAATAAAAAAGTAATAATAAAAAGTAACACAATAAGAAAAGCAATAATTAGGCAACAGTTGAAGTGGGATGTTTCCATACACTTAGGTTGGAGTCATTAAAACTTGTTTTTCTACCACTACACACATTTATTGTTAATAACAAGCTATAGTTTTGGCAAGTCGGTTAGGACATCTACTTTGTGCATGTTCATCTGTACACGTTCATCTGTACAAACAATAGTACACAAGTATAAACATCATGGGACCACGTAGCCATCATTAGGAAGGAGACGTATTCTGTCTTCCAGAGATGAACGTACTTTGGTGCAAAAAATGCAAATCAATCCCAGAACAAGAGCACAGGACCTTGTGAAGATGCTGGAGGAAACAGGTACAAAAGTATCTATATCCACAGTAAAACGAGTCCTATATTGACATAACCTGAAAGGACGCTCAGCAAGGAAGAAGTCACTGCTCCAAAACCGGTTTGCAACTGCACATGGGGACAAAGATCGTACCTTTTGGAGAAATTTCCTCTGGTTTTATGAAACAAAAATAGAACTGTTTGGCCATAATGACCATCGTTATGTTTGGAGGAAAAAGAGGGAAGCTTGCAAGCCAAAGAACCTCATCCCAACCGTGAAGCATGGGGGTGGCAACATAACGTTGTGGGGGTGGCAACATAACGTTGTGGGGGTGCTTTGCTGCAGGAGGGACTGGTGCACTTCACAAAATAGATGGCATCATGTGGAAGGAAAATGATGTGGATATATTGAAGCAACATCTCAAGACATCAGTCAGGAAGTTAAAGCTTGGTCGCAAATGGGTCTTCCAAATAGACAATGACCCCAAACATACTTCCAAAGTTGTGACAAAATGGCGTAAGGACAACAAAGTCAAGGTATTGGAGTGGCCATCACAAAGCCCTGACCTCAATCCTATAGAAAATGTGTGGGCAGAACTGAAAAAGTGTGTGCGAGCAAGGAGGTCTACAAACATGACTCAGTTACACCAGCTCTGTCAGGAGGAATGGGCCAAAATTCACCAAACTTATTGTGGGAAGCTTGTTGAAGGCAACCCGAAACGTTTGACCCAAGTGCAACAATTTAAAGGCAATGCTACCAAATACTAATTGAGTGTATGTAAACTTCTGACCCACTGGGAATGTGATGAAAGAAATAAAAGCTGAAATAATTTATTCTCTCTAATATTATTCTTACATTTCAGATTCTTAAAATAAAGTGGTGATCCTAACTGACCTAAGACAGGGAATTGTTATGAGGATTATATATCAGTAATTGTGAAAAACTGAGTTTAAATGTATTTGGCTAAGGTGTCTGTAAACTTCCGACTTCAACTGTATATACAGGGGGCACTGGTACCGAGTCAGTGTGCGGGGGTACAGGTTAGTTGAGGTAATTTCTACATGTAGGTGGGGGTGAAGTGACTATGCATAGATAATAAACAGCGAGTAGCAGTAGTATGCAAAAGGGGGGGTCAATGTAAATTGTCCGGTGGCGATTTTATTAATTGTTCAGCAGTCATATGGTTGTGGGGTAGAAGCTGTTGAGGAGCCTTTTGGTCCTAGACTTGGTGCGTCAGTACTCATGTCTGTGTGTTGTCTGTGTATTGAGAGCCATTATATTATCTGATGCTGTCTGTGTAATGAGAGCCAGTTTATTATCTGATGCTGTCTGTGTATTGAGAGCCAGTCTATTCTCTAATGCTGTCTGTGTATTGAGAGCCAGTCTATTCTCTGATACTGTCTGTGTATTGAGAGACAGTCTATTCTCTGATACTGTCTGTGTATTGAGAGCCAGTCTATTATCTGATGCTGTCTGTGTATTGAGAGCCATTCTATTATCTGATGCTGTCTGTGTATTGAGAGCCAGTCTATTATCTGATGCTGTCTGTGTATTGAGAGACAGTCTATTCTCTGATGCTGTCTGTGTATTGAGAGCCAGTCTATTCTCTGATGCTGTCTGTGTATTGAGAGCCAGTCTATTATCTGATGCTGTCTGTGTATTGAGAGACAGTCTATTCTCTGATGCTGTCTGTGTATTGAGAGACAGTCTATTCTCTGATGCTGTCTGTGTATTGAGAGACAGTCTATTCTCTGATGCTGTCTGTGTATTGAGAGACAGTCTATTCTCTGATGCTGTCTGTGTATTGAGAGACAGTCTATTCTCTGATGCTGTCTGTGTATTGAGAGCCAGTCTATTATCTGATGCTGTCTGTGTATTGAGAGACAGTCTATTCTCTGATGCTGTCTGTGTATTGAGAGACAGTCTATTATCTGATGCTGTCTGTGTACTGAGAGCCAGTCTATTATCTGATGCTGTCTGTGTATTGAGAGCCAGTCTATTCTCTGATGCTGTCTGTGTATTGAGAGCCAGTCTATTATCTGATGCTGTCTGTGTATTGAGAGCCAGTCTATTATCTGATGCTGTCTGTGTATTGAGAGCCAGTCTATTCTCTGATGCTGTCTGTGTATTGAGAGACAGTCTATTATCTGATGCTGTCTGTGTATTGAGAGCCAGTCTATTCTCTGATGCTGTCTGTGTATTGAGAGACAGTCTGTGGCTGTGACCTCTTTGCATTGCCTTTCTTCTACATTGTTGTCTACCAAGTTACGGACTTCCCTAATCCTCTCACCAGTCTCAGTCTTGGAAGAGGCTCAGGTCCAATAGCGTCCTGAAAAATATTTTCAAATGTCAAAGAGGAGAGTTTGTTTGTTGTTGTGTGGAGGGGCAATTTAGTCCTTTAGAGAGGCCTTTTCACGATGGCTGTTTACGCCGGTGCACTAAACGCCAGTGTTGCCGACTTCTATGATTGAGTTCTCCAGGAACGGCAACCGGTGGCTGCACTTTAAATTCATTATCAAACAACAGCCCCCAGAATAGTTTTCTGCCGCGTCACTATGCGAGACAAAGAGCTGTGGCGGACCATAAAAATGCCCTTGAGACAGACTATGTTTCTCGCTTTCCAATGAGGCGCTGCTCGTTTTCACCACCTGAGAAATGCATGCATAGAATGATATTTACATTTGAGTTATTTATCCGGAGGGACTGACGGGAGCAATTAGGGTTAAGTGCCTTGTTCAAGGGCACATTGACAGACTTTTCACCTAGTCGGCTCGGGGATTCAAAGCAGCGACCTTTCAGTAACTGGCCCAACGCTCTTGACCACTAGTCTACCTGCCTAGCTTGGACTGAGATTCACTTCCTCTTCATATGCCCACTATCCTATCTTCAGTCACACTCAAGAACACACACACACACCACACCACACACACACCACCAACACAAGCACAAACACAAACAAACCACACACACACACCACACACATCCACAACACACACAACACACAACACACACACACACACACAGAGGTTCCGATGAGGACAATTTCTCAGACATGATCTCTTTCCCTCTTTTTGGATTGCTGTAGTTGTTCATTTACAAACTGCAGCGTCGGGACAGCTAACACCGGAAGAGGTGAAAATAGACAGCTCGTGAAAGGTGTGTGTGTGTCAAGGTGTGTGTGGCTCATGGCAATTTATTGTCCCTCACCACAGACGCCAGCGGAAAGGAAAAGGTCAGTGAGATGGATTTGCAGGAAAACGAGCCAAACGCAAACACTGATGTGTGGGGCCCCCATGGGTTTATGGGTAGCTGCTGTTGTGGCGGTGACTCGCATGAATGCAATCACCGCCGGGGCCTCGAATATCTGTCTGAGCTTCGCCTCAAAATCAACAAAGGAGAAAATAAAAACAGGATGCCAAGGTCCACACATCCTGTTCCCTACCCTGTTTTTCTGTGGGTGTGCACACAAGCTCAAACAAACAATCTCACACACACACACACACACACACACACACACACACTCATCATCCTTCTCCAACCCCACCCCTCCACACACACACACACTCATCATCCTTCTCCAATCCCACCCCTCCAACACACACACACACACACACACTCATCATCCTTCTCCAACCCCACCCCCCAACACACACACACACACACTCATCATCCTTCTCCAACCCCACCCCCCAACACACATACACATACACTCATCATCCTTCTCCAACCCCACCCCCAACACACACACACACACACACACACACACACTCATCATCCTTCTCCAACCCCACCCCCCAACACACATACACATACACTCATCATCCTTCTCCAACCCCACCCCCCCAACACACACACACACATTCATCATCCTTCTCCAACCCCACCCCACCCGTCCACGCACACACACACTCATCATCCTTCTCCAACCCCACCCTTCCACACACACACACACACACACACACTCATCATCCTTCTCCAACCCCACCCCACCCCTCCACACACACACACACACACACACACACACACACACACACACACACACACACACACACACACACACACACACACACACACACACACACACACACACACACACACACACACACACACACACACACACTCATCATCCTTCTCCAACCCCACCCTTCCACACACACACACACACACACACACTCATCATCCTTCTCCAACCCCACCCCACCCCTCCACACACACACACACACACACACACACACACACACACACACACACACACACACACACAACACACACACACACACACACACACACACACACACACACACACACACACACACACACACACACACACACACACACACACACTGAATCACATCATACACTTCCAGCTAAATAATGAACTTGCTTTCAGCTGGGTGTTACGAACAGCAGTCCCACCACAGAATTATATCTTATAACTCATATGAATAGGATCTCTATGGGCCCCACACTCTGCCAGCACTGTCTGACATAGACCAACAAGAGGAGGGAGGGGGGGGGCTGATAAATGGCCTTGGTACCTCCATCAACGCACCCCACCGTCAGACGGACAGGGCCTGGATGTATCAAAGCTACTGACTACAGCTCCCTAACAGATGATGAGATGAGGCTCCTGCTGGCTGCACATTAAACTGACAGACTGCTGTGTCAAATTCTCTCTCTCTCTCTCTAACACTCTTTCCCCTTTCCCTCCATTCCCCTCTCCCCCATAACTATCTCTCTGCCAGCTCAACAAAATTACATATTTCCAGGGGCACAGAGAGAGAGAGAGAGAGAGAGAGAGAGAGAGAGAGAGAGAGAGAGAGAGAGAGAGAGAGAGAGAGAGAGAGAGAGAGCAGTGTTTAGATGTTGGGGTCTCAGTTCAGAGCACAGTGAAAAAAACATGTTTTGTTTGGAGTTAAGACACAGAACACACGACATGGGAACACGTCACCTTGCGGCGGTACGCCAATCCTTGTGGCGTGTGTGTGGTGTGTGTGTGGTGTGTGTGTGGTGTGTGTGGAGAAGCGCCATCAGGTGCGTTTCTTCAAGCGTTCTCTCACGGTTCACACAGTGCTATTTATAAAACGCTCAAGAGAGACTGAAGTGCGCAAAACATTTAAGAACGTCCCAGATAAAATGCAGCTCTTTTATGTTTCATACTTCAGGCCTTAATCAGCTCTGTGTGGTCTTTCTCTTTAGAACATACAGTAGACTGCAGTGCATGACACAAATGAGGTCTCATTACTGCCCTTCAAAAGCCTATTGACTAACTCTAGTATCCACTTCACCATGCCTGGACTCACAACAGCAAACCCTGTAGTAAATAACCAGTAGTCTAACTACTGACTGTGATGGAGGACTGCCAATACTCCTACTACAAAACACAACCTATACAACAGGACAGGCTGGGTTCAAATAGTATCTGTTTTCCCCGAGTGCCAAATGGCGGCGGGGTTTACCCTTTCGGGACTATTCCATTGGTTCCATTGCACCAGGCATGCTCAAACAAATGAATCAGAACTCCTAAGAATCGTTGAAAAGAAAACAAACACTATTTGAAGGGACACATGCCCCGGGTCTTGCATCGGGGAAGATCTGATCAGAGATCTGTTAGCGACCAGGGACACAGATCCTAGATGAAGATGCTATGAAGCAGAGTTGGTTTGCGGAGAGTGTTTGAGGAGACATCGTTTGTCAAGCCTTCCACCCACCAGCCCCGAGTCGTGAGTAATGTTGGGTATCCACAAGTAGGAGGGCCTCTCCTCTCCTTCCCCTGGGCCTTCACAGGGCCTGACACACTCATTTATCGCTCAGCATACCACACACACACACACACACACCGTCTTCTACTACAACACATTAAACCTGAGTGAATGTATATAATCAGGAACACAGACTGGTACCTCACATCCGTAGCCTTTATGACGGACTTTAAGACAGTAAACTGCTGACCCAAGTTGAGATGGTTAATTATGCATCTTTCTTTTAGATCGACACCAAGGAACCACTGAACCCGATCAAGCAGGATGTGAAGCAGGGCGATACGTGGCCGACGTGTTTCCATTACAATGTTATATCGTTACAGAGTTGATCATCCTTGTGTTGCGTTACGTATTTCACCCTCCCTCTGGTTATTAAGGCGAGAAAAACAACGATCCTTTACGCTTCACGGTCCAACAAAATAAAGAAATAGTAAGAATCACCCCTTTTTATGTCAGGATCTGACGGGCCTTGGTATGTGATAGAGAGCACACACACACACACCTTACACACACACACACACACACACACACACACACACACACACACACCTTACACACACACCTTACACAAACACACACACCTTACACACACACACACATACACCTTACATGAACATTCACACATTTACCACACACTTTAAACACACACACATACACACACACTGTTGTCTATAATTCCAACATGGGGAGATTCAGTCAGATGCCTTACACCATGTTTACACTGTGCTGGGTAATGTGATCGCAAGCATGGGGAACGAAGCAGTTAGACACTGTACATGTAGACATGCCATTCAGGAAACACTCTCATTCTGTGTCGCTCAGAGGAAGATATACACTACATGACCAAAAGTATGTGGACAACTGCTCGTCGACCATCTCATTCCAAAATCATGTGCATTAATAGAGAGTTGATAACCCGTTTGCTGCTATAACAGCCTCCACTCTTCTGGGAAGGATGTTGGAACATTGCTGCAGGGACTTCCATTCAGCCACTAGAGCATTACTGTATATCTCTTTCATAGACAGACATGTATACAGCCATTCACTTACACATACCTGCATTGAAATAAAGACACATGTACACACATTACCATATACACACACACACACACACACACACACACACACACACACGCTTTCTCACCCATCAGGCGTCACATCGAGAATGGGCCTCTCACTGGGCATGAATACGTAATCAACACGGATGCGCAGGACGGCTCATCATCACTCGCCATGGCAAGCATGATCCCCCATAATCCCCTGCAATGTGACCTTTCATATCAACGTATGGACCCGGGCTAATCATCTAATCATCTGGCCACACATAGTGATCCCTTTACCATTAGAGAAACCACTAAGGTCAGACAGACACGGCTTTTGAGGACAGATTGGATTGGATCACGCCAGGTCTCTTCCACCAGCCAGGTCGGCTTTCCATTCAGCATATTGAATTCAGATCCAGACCTATTACTCCCTCAACGTGGAGATGAATAAGTAGCATACATAGCATGAAAGAGCTCAGAAAATATCTTTCTTGAGTGAGGACCAGCTATACCGATGAGGGGTAAAGTGGGGTAAAAGTTGAGTTGGGGTAAAAGTGTTGTTGAGTTGGGGTAATGGTGTTGTTGAGTTGGTGTGACGTGAGAGTGTTTGCGTCTAGGGTGTGTGAGTGTCAGAGTAAGAGAGGATGTTAACACACATGGAGCACACACACACACACACACACACACACACACACACACACACACACACACCCACACCCACACCCACACCCACACCCACACCCACACACACACACACACACACACAGCCACACAGCCACACAACCCGACACTTCACTGTTTTCTTGGGGCTTAATTAGAAACACCTGTACAGTATATGATGTCACTCTCCAGGTTAACACACACTCCCCCTCCTCCACCTCTCCAACACAGCCGGACCCTTTTCCTAATTACCAGCGAAAGCAAACTACCGACTTCATTGCAGAAATTAGTGATGAGTTGACTAGTCAAGCACAATGCATGTTTTGTTCAATTAGATTAAAGATACGCAGCAATTTGCTTTAATTACATGTAAAGTAGTACAGTCCCTTCGAGCTGCGGGATCACCAGCTGTGCTTCTGACAACCACGGGGAATGTGAATGTCAAATGTTGCAATTGTAAAACGTTTGATATCATTTTCTCCTGACATTTTGCTCTTAATTCTTTGCTAATATTTTTTGTTGTTGTTGTTTTTTTTACTATTCTGATGGTTGTTAAACGCAGAATTTGTATAATATTACCGTTATTTCAACACACTCATCACTCATGTTTAACAACTCTAAATCGCTTGGGCACAGTTGGCATCAAATCACTTGCCGATAATGTTGCATAAAACATTTGAAATGTCATTTTCATCAAACACAATCAAAGTTAACATCAGCCCTAGATGCTTTTAATTGACCAATTTATAGGCATGCCCAATTTAGGAATCTTTTTTTAACAATGTGATATGGCTCACTAAAGGGATAAGTAATTAAATAATCGACAGAACAACATGTATAGCCAAGTGGTTATACAGTTGAAGTCGGAAGTTTAAGTTCAACTTAGCAAAATACATTTAAACTCAGTTTTCACAATTACTGACATTTAATCCTAGGAAAAATTCCCTGTCTTAGGTCAGTTAGGATCACCACTTTATTTTAAGAATGTGAAATGTCAGAATAATAGTTGAAAGAATGATTTATTTCAGCTTTTATTTATTTCATCACATTCCCAGTGGGTCAGAAGTTTAAATATCCTCAATTAGTATTTGGTAGCATTGCCTTTAAATTGTTGAACTTGGGTCAAACGTTTCGGGTTGCCTTCCACAAGTTTCCCACAATAAGTTCGGTGAATTTTGGCCCATTCCCCCTGACAGAGCTGGTGTAACTGAGTCAGGTTAGTAGACCTCCTTACTCGCACACACTTTTTCAGTTCTGCCCACAAATGTTCTATAGGATTGAGGTCAGGGCTTTGTGATGGCCACTCCAATACCTTGACTTTGCTGTCCTTAAGCCATTTTGCCACAACATTGGAAGTATGCTTGGGGTCATTGTCCATTTGGAAGACCCCTTTGCGACCAAGCTTTAACTTCCTGACTGATGTCTTGAGATGTTGCTTCAATATATCCACATCATTTTCCTACCTCATGATGCCATCTATTTTGTGAAATGCACCAGTCCCTCCTGCAGCAAAGCACACCCACAATATGATGTTGCCACCCCCATGCTATACGGTTGGGATGTTGTTCTTCGGCTTGCAAGGCTCCCCCTTTTTCCTCCAAACATAACGATGGTCATTATGGCCAAACAGTTCTATTTTTGTTTCATCAAACCAGAGGAAATTTCTCCAAAAAGTACGATCTTTGTCCCCATGTGCAGTTGCAAACCGTAGTCTGGCTTTTTTTATGGCGGTTTTGGAGCAGTGGCTTCTTCCTTGCTGGGCAGCCTTTCAGGTTGTGTCGATATAGGACTCATTTTACTGTGGATATAGATACTTTTGTACTTATTTCCTCCAGCATCTTCACAAGGTCCTGTGCTGTTGTTCTTGAATTGATTTGCACTTTTTGCATGAAAGTACGTTCATCTCTAGGAGACAGAACGCATCTCCTTCCTGAGATGTATGACGGCTGCGTGGTCCCATGGTGTTTATACTTGCGTACTATTGTTTGTACAGATGAACGTGGTACCTTCAGCCATTTGGAAATTGCGACCAAGGATAAACCAGACTTGTAGAGGTCTACATTTCTTTTCTGAGGTCTTGGCTGATTTCCTTTGGTTTTCCCATGGAGTCAAGCAAAGAGGCACTGAGTTTGAAGGTAGGCCTTGAAATACATCCACAGGTACACCTCCATTTGACACAATACTAGTTTGCCAATTTGCCTATGAGAAGCTTCTACAGCGATGACATCATTTTCTGGAATTTTTTAAGCTGTTTAAAGGCACAGTCAACTTAGTGTATGTAAACTTCTGACCCACTAGTATTGTGATACAGGGAATTATAAGTGAAATAATTATAAGTGAAATAAGTGAAACAATTGTTGTAAAAATGACTTGTGTCGTGCACAAAGTCGATGTCCTAATTGACTTGCCAAAACTATAGTTTGTTATTAACAAGAGATTTTTGTGGAGTGGTTGAAAAACAAGTTTTAATGACTCCAACCTAAGTGGATGTAAACTTCCCAACTTCAACTGGAAGTATTTAGCATATCATGTGAAATAGACCTCATGTGAAATCATTGTCAAAGGTGCAAGAGATACTTTTGCTTGAAGGTCTAGATTATTTATGGGTTGATCAATATAGAAATATCAAAACATCCTTTTAACAACTCCAAACCACTGACTCGCTGCATTTGTCTCTCATCACTAAAGAGGTTTCATGCATAGTGTTTATTTTTACCCATAAGAGTAGGAGGAAAATGTCTCTATTCTCAGCACTTATGACCAATTTCCTCCTCTGAGACGCTTCGGGGAGACGGCCCCTGAGCTGTCCTAACCAGTTAAGAGGTACCAGCAGGTGTCTTAGATAATAGAAAAAGGCAGTGGGTCAGTGGTTCCTGCGACACAGACAGAGGATTGCTTTGGAGTCGTTGAAAGAATGGTTTTGATATATCTGTATGGTCAACCCATACTTAATCTAGTCCTACATGCAACAGTAGCACTTGTGCTTTTGACAATGATTTCACATGAGGCCTAATTCTCATGGTGAGGCTAAATAGCACACCACCCTTCATCCCACTGCTGGCTTGCCTCTGAAGCTAAGCAGGGTTGGTCCCTGGATGGGAGAACAGATTCTGCTGTAAGTGGTGTTGGAGGGCCAGTAAGAGGCACTCTGGTAAACAAATGTTTTCTCCCAATGTCCCAGGGCAGTAGTTGGGGACATTGGCCTGTGTCGGGTGTGGTCTTTCATATGGGATGTTTAAATGGTGTCTTGACTCTCTGTGGTCACTAAAGATCCCACAGCACTTATTGTAAGAGTAGGGGTATTTGTATTTGTATTTATTATGGATCCACATTAGTTCCTGCCAAGACAGCAGCTACTCTTCCTGGGGTTTATTATGGAACCACATTAGTTCCTGCCAAGGCAGCAGCTACTCTTCCTGGGGTTTATTATGGATCCCCATTAGTTCCTGCCAAGGCAGCAGCTACTCTTCCTGGGGTTTATTATGGATCCACATTAGTTCCTGCCAAGGCAGCAGCTACTCTTAGCTACTCTTCCTGGGGTTTATTATGGATCCCCATTAGTTCCTGCCAAGGCAGCAGCTACTCTTCCTGGGGTTTATTATGGATCCCCATTAGTTCCTGCCAAGGCAGCAGCTACTCTTCCTGGGTTTTATTATGGATCCCCATTAGTTCCTGCCAAGACAGCAGCTACTCTTCCTGGGTTTTATTATGGATCTCCATTAGTTCCTGCCACGTGTGTGTATGTTATCATGTGTGTGTATGTTATCATGTGTGTGTGTGTTATCATGTGTGTGTATGTTATCATGTGTGTGTATGTTATCATGTGTGTGTATGTTATCATGTGTGTGTATATTATCATGTGTGTGTGTGTTATCATGTGTGTGTATGCTATCATGTGTGTGTATGTTATCATGTATGTGTATGTTATCATGTGTGTGTATGTTATCATGTGTGTGTATGTTATCATGTGTGTGTATTTTATCATGTGTGTGTATGTTATCATGTGTGTGTATGTTATCATGTGTGTGTATGCTATCATGTGTGTGTATGTTATCATGTGTGTGTATGCTATCATGTGTGTGTATTTTATCATGTGTGTGTATGTTATCATGTGTGTGTATGTTATCATGTGTGTGTATGCTATCATGTGTGTGTATGTTATCATGTGTGTGTATGTTATCATGTGTGTGTATATTATCATGTGTGTGTATGTTATCATGTGTGTGTATGCTATCATGTGTGTGTATGTTATCATGTGTGTGTATATTATCATGTGTGTGTATATTATCATGTGTGTGTATGTTATCATGTGTGTGTATGTTATCATGTGTGTGTATATTATCATGTGTGTGTATGTTATCATGTGTGTGTATGCTATCATGTGTGTGTATGTTATCATGTGTGTGTGTATGTTATCATGTGTGTGTATGTTATCATGTGTGTGTGTGCATGTGTCTGTGCCTATGTTTGTGTTGATTCAAAGTCCCCGCTGTTCCTTAAATAAGGTGTATTTTTACTTGCTTTTTAAATCTGATTATACTGCTGTCATCAGTTACCTGATGTGGAATAGACTTCCATGTTGTAATGGCTCTATGATATGTAGTGCCGTGCGCCTCCCATAGTCTGTTCTGGACTTGGGGACTGTGAAGAGACCTCTGGTGGCATGTCTTGTAGGGTATGGATGGGTGTCCAAGCTGTGTGCCAGTAGTTTAAACAGACAGCTGGGTACATTCAGCTTGTCTTAACCTCTTAATGATGAAGTCAATCTCTCTTCCACTTGGAGCCATGAGAAATGTAAATGCATGTCATTAATGTGTTAACCCCCGGTGTCCCGGATAGATTCCCAGTCTGGCCCTCATATCATCATGGCCACCTAATCATCCCCAGCTTCCAAATGGCTCATTCATCTCCCCTGTGACTATTCCCCAGGTCATCGCCGTAAAGGAGAATGTGTTTTCAGTCAACTTAGCTGGTAAAACATCTATATAAAAGGACTTAGCCACCAGGCTAATAAATCATACATTTTCTTTCTATTATTTCATGACCCTACGTCATGTTATTTCAAGCTGAACATCTCGCTGTTCAAAAAGATGCCTAAAGGAGGGCGATCGAAAGCATCTAGAGGCTGTTAACTGTAACTGTGTTCCGTAACAATGAGACCTTTCAAACGTTTTAAGCAACATTATGGGCAAGTATCTTGATGCCTACTGGCCCAAAGCCCTTTAGAGTTGTTAAACAGGAGAGACGAGTGTGTGGATATCAAATCAAATCAAATTTATTCATAAAGCCCTTTAGAGTTGTTAAACAGGAGAGACGAGTGTGTGGATATCAAATCAAATTTATTCATAAAGCCCTTTAGAGTTGTTAAACAGGAGAGACGAGTGTGTGGATATCAAATCAAATCAAATGTATTTATAAAGCCCTTCTTACATCAGCTGATATCTCAAAGTGCTGTACATAAACCCATCCTAGAACCCCAAACAGCAAGCAATGCAGGTGTAGAAGCACGGTGGCTAGGAAAAACCTCAGAACCTAGGAAGAAACCTAGAGAGGAACCAGGCTATGAGGGGTGGCCAGTCCTCTTCTGCCGGGTGGAGATTATAACAGAACATGGCCAAGATGTTCAAATGTTCATAGATGACAAGCAGGGTCAAATAATAATAATCAATATAACAGTAACATTACTATAATGCTGCTTGTAACAGCGATTGTACTGTGTGATTCAGTGCAATATGCCATTACATTATCAAGATATCCAAATTGGTTCAAAAATGGAATAAAATATGCATGGTATCATATTATGAGATCAGATCCAGAATGAATCATGAGTAGGCAGAGTGATCATGTCAGGAGAAAAGGATATCAAATGTTTTACCATTGCAACATGTACTGCCACATCCACCGTGGTTGTCTGAAGCATGCTATAGTGTTCACAGCTGGCCATGCCTCATCGCGGTGGTTGGTTGTCTGAAGCATGCTATAGTGTTCACAGCTGGCCATGCCTCATCGCGGTGGTTGGTTGTCTGAAGCATGCTATAGTGTTCACAGCTGGCCATGCCTCATCGCGGTGGTTGGTTGTCTGAAGCATGCTATAGTGTTCACAGCTGGCCATGCCTCATCGCGGTGGTTGGTTGTCTGAAGCATGCTATAGCGTTCACAGCTGGCCATGCCTCATCGCGGTGGTTGGTTGTCTGAAGCATGCTATAGCGTTCACAGCTGGCCATGCCTCATCGCGGTGGTTGGTTGTCTGAAGCATGCTATAGCGTTCACAGCTGGCCATGCCTCATCGCGGTGGTTGGTTGTCTGAAGCATGCTATAGCGTTCACAGCTGGCCATGCCTCATCGCGGTGGTTGGTTGTCTGAAGCATGCTATAGCGTTCACAGCTGGCCATGCCTCATCGCGATTGTTGCAAATGATGGGGAATAACCAACGTCAATGAGCATCATCACCATCTTTCCTTTGCGGTACCTCAATCTGTCGTGATGACCAGCTGAGGTGAACTTTCCTAGGGATGACTTTACTCCAGTTTGTCTGAGCGGTGTCTTGACATCATCCTAAAACCCACTCTGAGCTGGGAGTTTTGTAGTCTTCAAACAGGTTTTAACAGAATTCCTAGGACCTTTTCTGAGACAATTTGTTGGTACGGGCTGAGAGCCCATAGGGAATAGTGTGCCATTTGGGACACAGCCCAACACTCCATTTATTTCAATACAGAAGTCATAGGGGGGAAATCACTTACAGGGAGTTAGGATGAGGACAAAATGCCACTGGGTATTGAAACTTGGCAACGAGTTCCGTCCTAGCTATACATCATTAACACTCACTAGGGGAGAAAGGAAGGAAAGGCGTTTTTATTGCATTTACTCATTTATTTATTTGATTTTATCCCGGCTAAAAGGATTGCGGTTATAAAAATCCACAGAAACAGGAACGCTGCTGGTGGGTACTAAATCTACGCAAAAAGGTAAACAACAACGGAGGCCATTTTGGTTGGCCTGAAGCAGGGGTTTATGGGAAGCGGTGTGAGAAAGGTAAATAGTCCAGCTGGTTGGGAACACTCATAGCCTCGAGTGAAACGTAGGTACTCCTTATCATCAGCCAAAATATGTAAATAAATAGCAAATTAAAAAATACTTCAGCGGGAAAGAAATACATCAAACCCAAGTGCTGAGGAGATTGTTTGAAAGACAGAGAAAGAGAGAAGTGCCTGTGGCTTATGACATTATATAAATAGGCTGGCTTTAATGGCCGTGACCTTGACTGTTCCTTGCTCCCTTAGTGAGACACACACACACAAGCACCTCCTCCTGGCAGACAAAAATGAGTTTGGGGGGTGAGGGGGATTATTTCATTAGGGCCCCTTGTTTTATGCTAATGCCGGCATAATTGCCTGTCTAAATGACCAGTGTTCGTGGTTTCTAGTTTGCCCAACCGTTAGTTCCCTTTCTTTAATTACCCCTATCACACACACATGGACAGAGGGACACATACACACACATTTTCTCTGAGTGCTCAGCGAGATCTAGTCTTGATTAAATGCCTCCGTATTCTCCACCAGTCCCTAGAACGCTGAATGATGTGCCCACGGATCGAGCTGACCTGTCAGAACAGGATTCCTCCTCTCCTCCAGCATCTCACTCACACACACACACACACACACACGAAGCATTTCACTGTTAGTCTACACCGGTTGTTTACAAAGCTTGTGACAAATTCCATTTGATTTGATTTGACACACACACACCTCTCCTCCAGTATCTCTAGAGAAAGACTCTAACGCTCCCTGGTAAAGTGATGGAACGAATGTATTCAGATGGTGTCCCCCTGTCATGGTGTGAATAACTCACATACAGTAGTAACCAGAGGATTGGAGGATTGGTATAAGGGGAAGTCATCTGCAATGTTTGGTATATGGTACAATATGTAAGAGTGTAGTACTCTATAGCATATTATAGTATATTTAAACAATAAGGCCCGAGGGAGTGAGTTATATAGGCAATAATATTATATCACGGCTAAGGGCTATTCTTAGGCCTGACAACACGGAGTGCAGCCGTTAGCCGTGGTATATTGGCCACATACCTCACACCCCTGAGGTGGCTTATTACCATTATAAACTGGTTACCAATGTAATTAGAGCAGTAAAAATAAATGTTGTTTTCATAACCGTGGTACAAGGTCTGACATACCACGGCTGTCAACCAATCAGAATTCGAGGCTTGAACCACCCCAGTGTATAATGTGGTATAGTAGGCTATCTGCAAGGAATTGTGCTGTTGTGTTATTCATCTACACAGAGTGTGCAAAACATTAAGAATACCTTCCTAATATTGAGTTGAACCCCCGTTTGCTGTCAGGACATCCTCAATTTGTCAGGGCATGGACTCTACAAGGTGTCGAAAGTGTTCCACAGAGATGTTGGCCCAGTGCTTTCCACAGTTGTGTCAAGTTAGCTGGATTGTCCTTTGGGTGGTGGACCATTCTTAATACAAACAGGGAACTGTGAAGCGTGAAACACCCAGCAGCGTTGCAGTTCTTGACAAACTCAAACCGCTGCGCCCGGCACCTACTACCATACCCCATTCAAAGGCACTTGTATCTGTTGTCTTGCCCATTCACCCTCTGAAGGCCACACAGACACAATCCATGTCTCAATTGTCTCAAGGCTTAACACTCTTTCTTTAACTGTCTCCTACCCTTCATCTACACTGATTGAAGTGGATTTAACAAGTGACATCAATAAGGGATCATAGCTTTCACCTGGATTCACCTGGTCAGTCTATGCCCTGGAAAGAGCAGGTGTTCCTAATGTTTTGTACACTCTGTATTTCTACAGTTCTCCCCTCTATCCCTCCATCCATCCCATGACCGCTGCTGGGGTTGAGAGGTCAAGCCCACTCTCTGCTCATGATGATGTGCTCCTCTCTCCATCCCACTCCTCCCTCCCACCCATATCTCTCTCTCTCCGTCTCCTTCCTCACACACACACACACACACACACACACACACACACACACACACACACACACACACATACACACACACACACACACACACACACACACACACACACACACACACACACACACACACACACACACACACACACACACACACACACACACACACACACACACACACACACACACACTTTCCACTGACAACAACACTACTCCATCACTCCACCACCAGTGTTGATATCTTCACAGCTGCTGTGTATGGTAGCGCTTCCAGCTATCTACACGCTGCAGCTAACAGCTACACCACAGCTAGCAGCTATACCACAGTGCCGCCGTCAACCCGCTAGCAGCTAGCCCCATTAGCCGTAAGCACTAGTCATGTCCCACGCCGGGGGAGGCGGCAGGTCTGACAGAGAGACATCTGGAGCTGGGGTCGCCGAGGCGACAGGAGCAGCGTGGGTCAGGGTTGCCGTGGCGATATCTGCAACTGTGATGGGGGGGGGCGCTTGGGATTGGTTACACGTTGTGGGTGTATGTAAACACACGCCCAGGCATGTCTGTCCCCCTAAGGGAGTTGGAGCCTGGGCTGATTTCCACAGGGTCATATGCTTAGTGTCGCAGTGCTCACGCTACGCATGCTAATGCACATATCAACCACTTCCCTCAATGTGTTAGCTTAATGACGCTAATTAGTGCTTTAGCATTTGAATGGGTGTATGTACTTCCTTTGAACACACTGCCGTGACATGTGGGGATATGTTACATGAGCAGTGGGAGAAAATCTAGCTGTAGCGTATGGTGAGTAGCCACAGGGTCTGTAGGTTATAAGCAGCTGGAGCATACAGAGATAGTGACTCCCTTCACCTGACACTAACAGGACGGAGCTAGTCTCTCTGACTCCCTTCACCTGACACTAACAGGATGGAGCTAATCTCTCTGACTCCCTTCACCTGACACTAACAGGATGGAGCTAGTCTCTCTGACTCCCTTCACCTGACACTAACAGGATGGAGCTAGTCTCTCTGACTCCCTTCACCTGACACTAACAGGACGGAGCTAGTCTCTCTGACTCCCTTCACCTGACACTAACAGGATGGAGCTAGTCTCTCTGACTCCCTTCACCTGACACTAATAGGACGGAGCTAGTCTCTCTGACTCCCTTCACCTGACACTAACAGGACGCAGCTAGGCTCTCTGACTCCCTTCACCTGACACTAACAGGGTGCAGCTAGTCTCTCTGACTCCCTTCACCTGACACTAACAGGATGGAGCTAGTCTCTCTGACTCCCTTCACCTGACACTAACAGGATGGAGCTAGTCTCTCTGACTCCCTTCACCTGACACTAACAGGATGGAGCTAGTCTCTCTGACTCCCTTCACCTGATATTAACAGGATGGAGCTAGTCTCTCTGACTCCCTTCACCTGATACTAACAGGACGGAGCTAGTCTCTCTGACTCCCTTCACCTGACACTAACAGGATGGAACTAATCTCTCTGACTCCCTTCACCTGACACTAACAGGATGGAGCTAGTCTCTCTGACTCCCTTCACCTGACACTAACAGGACGGAGCTAGTCTCTCTGACTCCCTTCACCTGACACTAACAGGATGGAGCTAGTCTCTCTGACTCCCTTCACCTGACACTAACAGGATGGAGCTAGTCTCTCTGACTCCCTTCACCTGATACTAACAGGATGGAGCTAGTCTCTCTGACTCCCTTCACCTGACACTAACAGGACGGAGCTAGTCTCTCTGACTCCCTTCACCTGACACTAACAGGATGGAGCTAGTCTCTCTGACTCCCTTCACCTGATACTAGCAGGATGGAGCTAGTCTCTCTGACTCCCTTCACCTGATACTAACAGGATGGAGCTAGTCTCAAAGGATCACACCCAATTCTCACCATTGGATTTAAAGGCGAAGCTTGAGCCCTGGCTGCAAAGAGACACACGTGCACAAACACACATACACACACTGATAGGACCTGAGCTCTCAAGACAGGCCTTGTCGGTTCAATAACCATTTAGGACCGACTCGGTTGAAAAAAGATAGAAAGAGACAGAGAGAAAGAGAGAGAGATAGAGGCCTGTGATTCACTGTATAGTAGGTATAAGAATGGACAGGATGTCAGCAAGTCTCTTTCTTCCCTGTGGAAGGTAAAAAAACTGCATTCTGACGATCACCAAGAAAAACGAGAGCTATTGAAAGTGAAATGATGCAAAGCCTTGGATGGGATGGTGGAGGAGGCATTTGAGAGCAAAATCAAGTACCTAACACCCACACAGACTCACATACACATTGACAGAAGCAAGAACGTTCACACACACACACAGGCCGACAGACACACACACACGCACACAGGCCGACAGACACACACACACACAGGCCGACAGACACACACACACACACACACAGGCCGACAGACACACACACAGGCCGACAGACACACACACACACACAGGCCGACAGACACACACACACACACACAGGCCGACAGACACCACACACACAGGCCGACAGACACACACACACACACAGGCCGACAGACACACACACACACAGGCCGACAGACACACACACACACACAGGCCGACAGACACACACACAGGCCGACAGACACACACACACACACACAGGCCGACAGACACACACACACACACAGGCCGACAGACACACACACACACAGGCCGACAGACACACACACACACACAGGCCGACAGACACACACACAGGCCGACAGACACACACACACACTGGCCGACAGACACACACACACACAGGGCCGACAGACCACACACACAAGGCCGACAGACACACACACACACAGGCCGACAGACACACACACAGGCCGACAGACACACACACACACAGGCCGACAGACACACACACACACAGGCCGAGAGACACACTATTCCCAACCCGCTCTCTGTAACCACATGCAAACACACACATTTCCTCTGACCTTTCAGTAGGCCACAGAGTAAATTATTTCACCCAAACACGATAAATGGTTACAAAGTGGAGCCCAGCCACCCAGAACTCTGATCACTGATACCTCCACAGCCACAGAGCAGACACACACACATCACCCACAGTTTACAGGCCCAATGGACAGAGTTATGGATTTGTCCATCAACACCAAGGACACAGAGTTGTGATTAGTCTCCATTCACATAGCACTAGCACTGTAATCACAGAACAGTCTTTTCCCTCAATACAACTCACTGAAAATGTGATCCAGTAGTCTGTAACAGCTCACTTCCTCCCTGTCATTTCACCCAAGACACCTCAGAGCCTACAGAGGAGTTCCAATACTTTTAGTCAGCATAATTCACTTGTATCCTTTCCCTCAAAACACAGACACAGGGATGCGTTACAATAGTCTGAGACGGCTTCCTTCCCTCAACTCCTTCCCCCCTCACAACTGCTGAAAGGATGCCAGATACCAAAGACATCGCCTGACAACCGTGACAGCCAATGAACTCCGACTTTCACTCAGAGACGGCCAATGAAATGCATCCGTGGCGAGGGGGCGGGCCGATGGGCCTCTGAAGAGTGTGGTATGAACAAAAGCTAATTAGCATAACAAGTGCTGCTGGGAAGGTTTGTGTTTGATTAATGGGCTCACCTCGGGAGCTGGATGAGGAGCCACGTAATTGGCCGAGAGTCAGAGGGGATTTGTCCAGTCACAATGTAGTGTCTGTAGCTCTGCACTGGGACATCCCTGAGCTGGGTCTGTACTCTCTAGTCTTTTATCTTCTCACCACCTCACAGATGTAAAGACTGTCACATACACGCAAGCGCACATATGCATGAGTAGTACACAAAAATACATGTTAGTATTTAGTACATATGTGCAAAGGAGAAATAGAGATACAGAGAGAGAGAGAGAGAGAGAGAGAGAGAGAGAGAGAGATACAGAGAGAAGAGGAGAGAGAGAGAGAGAGAGAGAGAGAGAGAGGAGATACAGAGAGCAAGAAGAATGAGATAAGATACAGAGATGCGAAACAGAAAGATACAGATAGAAAGTGGAGAGAGAGAGAGATAAACAAGGAGAGAGAGAGAGAGAGCGAGAGAAGAGAAAGAGAGAGAGAAGATACAGAATGAGAGAGAGAAGAGAGAGAAGAGATAAACAGAAGACGAGGAGAGAGAGAAATAAAAACAAAGAATATATATATAGAGATATAGAGATAAACCGAGAGATAGAAGAGAGAGATAGAGAGACATAGAAAGAGAGAAGAGATAAGAGAGAGAGAGAGAGAGATACAGAATATAAGAGAGAGCTAGAGATATACAGAGAAGAGAGAGAGGCGGAGGAGAGAGAGAGAGAGAGAGAGAGAGAGAGAGAGATACAGAGAGAGAGAGGAGAGCAGAGACGAGATACAGAGAGAGAGAGAGGAGAGAGAGATTACGAGATAGAGAGAGAGAGAG
>NW_022261984.1:2410858-2510858 GCF_002021735.2 Oncorhynchus kisutch
TCTCCATCCCCCCTCTCCACCCCCTCTCCATCCCCCCCTCTCCACCCCCTCTCCATCCCCCCCTCTCCACCCCCTCTCCACCCCCTCTCCACCTCTCCACCCCTCTCCACCCCCTCTCCACCCCTCTCCGCCCCCCCTCTCCACCCCCTCTCCATCCCCCCCTCTCCACCCCCTCTCCCCCCCTCTCCACCCCCTCTCCACCCCCTCTCCACTTCCCATCACACTGTTCTATTCTATTTGAAGAAGCTTGTTTTATTTGAGAGCGTTAAAGTTTGATAAGTCTCCAGTCTGTATTGAGGGAATGGGGACAGGGATAATGTGAGGTGTGTGTGTTTGTGTGTGTGTGTGTGTGTGTGTGTGTGTGTGTGTGTGTGTGTGTGTGTGTGTGTGTGTGTGTGTGTGTGTGTGTGTGTGTGTGTGTGTGTGTGTGTGTGTGTGTGTGTGTGCGTGCGTGTGTCTGAGCATGCGTGTGTGTGTATGCGTGTGCGTAGTGCGGAAATTGCAGAGTGCAGAGATTTGGCACATTGTTTTCACCTCAGTGGCATACACATGATGGCAGTACTGGGACAAATCCTGCTACTCACCTGCCATGACCCCCCCCCCCCCCCCCCCCTGTGGCTCTTCCAGACAGAGAATCTCAGCAGTTTCTGAAATAGTGAACACATTGAACAATGCCCCATGTTAAAGTGAACCCTGGTTATTTTACCCTTCGTTCTAACAGATGTGGTTTAAGAGTTTAATTCACACGCTTTGACACTAACAACCCAGCGCTCATAAACTGTCCTTATTTACATATTCATTTAGGTTGATCGCACCATCGAGGTTGTAAAATGTGTCCTCCAATTGCCCTTCGTTGGGGGGATACAAACCTTGTCTTTCACATTAAACATTGTCAGGTTCTGCCAGCGTCTGCATCATGTGTATATCGGCAACTAATTAAAAAATTAAGGGATAAGCAATCATTTCATTTTCGCTGTGAGCATAAAACGATATTCAAGCCAAAGAACAAGTACTGATATTATCCTATTTGAATAGCTTGGTCTAACGCTGGGCTTAATTGGCCAAATGTTTTACTCAACAAGCTCGCACAGTCTCACTGCAGAATTAGACATTTCTGCACTTTTCTCCAAACATCACATTTTGAAGCTGCTCCAGATGTCAACGTGTTTGGGATGAAATGTCAAATGTAGAAGTTGCATAAAGTAGTGCCCATCACTGGGATTGAACATGCAACCCTTTTTTTCCCCCTAGTGGACGGTTTTGTTGGAGTCTCCCAACCTCCGGAGAACCTTCACAAACGGCAAATGTTGCCTTGAATCTGGGATTCTTCCTGGTTTTATTAACATTTCTTTGTCTTAATTGTAATTGATGGGGATTCTGGTGTCGGAGTGACATTAATCTTGGCTGATCTCGCCTCCCTTCACACTTCAGCGCTGACTAGCGCCCAACGAGAAAATCCATTCTGACAGAAAACATTATTGAAAAAAGAGATGACTCATGGCCGAGGGGGAGAAGAAAGATGTTTACTTCGTTCAATCTGAACATTCCGCAGTGAGAGAAATCTGACTTGAAGATTTAATTTCTTCGGCTGTTATTATTGTAGCTGGCTAAGTGTTTAGAGCAGAGGCCAGAACACTGACAAGACACATTAGAGAGAGTTATTTGGAACAGGAGCCTCGCTGCGTGTTTTTTTTACATGGAAAAAATGTGACAATTATTCATATTTTTTCAGATGCTTCTATAAGAGGAGGTGAGTCTTCAGAATATACACGAAGATATTCCTAACGTTGTTTGAGAAGGTGAAGGATCATGGACTGTAAGAAGGTTCTACTCTGTTTGCATGGTATACCTACATTTTAGTAAACGCTCTGATCCAGAACAACTTACAGGAGGAGCAATTAGGAAGGAGTGCCTTGCTCAAGGGCACAGACAGATGTTTTACCTAGTCGGCTCGGGATCCAAACCAGCAACCTTTTGTTTACCGGCCCAATGCTCTTAACCGCTAGGCTCCTTGCCAGCCTGTAAGACATATATATATAACATGCAGGTGTAAGTCTTTAAAAAGGCTACTGACTTCAATTACATCCACTAGATACATTGTGGCTAATGCAAGGCCCTGCTATAGACTAGTATCCCGTCCATTGTGGCTAATACAAGGCCCTGCTATAGACTAGTATCCTGTCCATTGTGGCTAATACAAGGCCCTGCTATAGTCTAGTGTCCTGTCCATTGTGGCTAATACAAGGCCCTGCTATAGACTAGTATCCTGTCCATTGTGGCTAATACAAGGCCCTGCTATAGACTAGTATCCTGTCCATTGTGGCTAATACAAGGCCCTGCTATAGTCTAGTGTCCTGTCCATTGTGGCTAATACAAGGCCCTGCTATAGTCTAGTGTCCTGTCCATTGTGGCTAATACTTGGCCCTGCTATAGACTAGTATCCTGTCCATTGTGGCTAATACAAGGCCCTGCTATAGACTAGTGTCCTGTCCATTGTGGCTAATACAAGGCCCTGCTATAGACTAGTATCCTGTCCATTGTGGCTAATACAAGGCCCTGCTATAGACTAGTATCCTGTCCATTGTGGCTAATACAAGGCCCTGCTATAGTCTAGTATCCTGTCCAGGGGGTGTACTTGTACATCAAGCTGGCTCATGCTACAGCTCCTATGAGCCGGTCCGGCTCGCACAAGGCAAGGCTGGCGCAAGGCCACTTAATGCGAGAATGCCAGTATGCTTTTCATAGAAATACTAGAACAACATTGAATATTGGACATTCTAAGAATTGATATCACTGTAAATACCACACAAGCTTTTCCCATTTACCTGCTTCCAGGACAAAAACAATTTTGTTACATTTTACAAGTGCCAGTGAATAGACCGACAAGCCATCTAAACTAATGAAGGCCATTTGGGATGAAAAGATGGAGGTGCAGAAATCCAGCCTGTTTGAGAGCAATTACTTCCCAGAGCGATACACACATTGCACAGATCATTCATAGCTCTCTGGCTATTCACTAACGCTGCGTGATGAGGGAACGGGCTGCTTTCAGAGTCAATATGAGGAGGTTGTAAGTTCATCAGAACCTGTTTTAACTGGACTGTAGAGCATGATTTTGTATTTGGTATTTATTAGGATCCCTCATTATCTGCTGCCGAGGCAGCGCCTCTTCTTCCTGGGGTCTAAACAGATCAGTTCTCACTCACTTTAAATGGACAGAATATTCACCCAACTATAACCTTGTATATTTGTATATCATTTCACTGTTATGCATTACCCTCACCTTGTAGAGGTTACCCTAAACCTGAACACAGCGTTGTAATATTGTATACCTTACCCTGACTTTGTATGTGTTACCCTAACCTATATACCCTCAACCTGTAGACATCATTCAGAATGAAGAAAGGGCATGAGGTCTGTCTGTTGCGTAGACTGCAGAGTAAGGCCTACCCCTTCTATGTGGACTGGAGAGGTGAAGCTGGGTGTGTGCGTCTCTCTGAGAGGTGAAGCTGGGTGTGTGTGCATCTCTCTGAGAGGTGAAGCTGGGTGTGTGTGCGTCTCTCTGAGAGGTGAAGCTGGGTGTGTGTGGGCCTCTCTGAGAGGTGAAGCTGGGTGTGTGTGCGTCTCCCTGAGAGGTGAAGGTGAGTGTGTGTGGGCCTCTCTGAGAGGTGAAGCTGGGTGTGTGTGCGTCTCTCTGAGAGGTGAAGCTGGGTGTGTGTGCGTCTCTCTGAGAGGTGAAGCTGGGGTGTGTGTGCGTCTCTCTGAGAGGTGAAGCTGGGTGTGTGTGTCTCTCTGAGAGGTACAGCTGGGTATGTGTGCGTCTCTCTGAGAGGTGAATCTCGGTGTGTGTTTGTCTCTCTGAGAGGTGAATCTCGGTGTGTGTGTCTCTCTGAGAGGTGAAGCTGGGTGTGTGTTTGTCTCTCTGAGAGGTGAATCTGGGTGTGTGTGCGTCTCTCTGAGAGGTGAATCTGGGTGTGTGTGCGTCTCTCTGAGAGGTGAAGCTGGGTGTGTGTGCGTCGCTCTGAGAGGTGAATCTGGGTGTGTGTGCGTCTCTCTGAGAGTTGAATCTGGGTGTGTGTGCGTCTCTCTGAGAGGTGAATCTGGGTGTGTGTGCGTCTCTCTGAGAGGTGAATCTGGGTGTGTGTGCGTCTCTCTGAGAGGTGAAGCTGTGTGTGTGTGTGTGTCTCTCTGAGAGGTGAATCTGGGTGTGTGTGCGTCTCTCTGAGAGGTGAATCTGGGTGTGTGTGCGTCTCTCTGAGAGGTGAATCTGGGTGTGTGTGCGTCTCTCTGAGAGGTGAAGCTGGGTGTGTGTGCGTCTCTCTGAGAGGTGAATCTGGGTGTGTGTGCGTCTCTCTGAGAGGTGAAGCTGGGCGTGTGTGCGTCTCTCTGAGAGGTGAATCTGGGTGTGTGTGCGTCTCTCTGAGAGGTGAATCTGGGTGTGTGTGAGTCTCTCTGATCATCTGCTCAGTCAGTGTTCCGTCAAAAAGCCTTTTTACAATCCGTATCGATCCACCCCATTTTACCATTCATACCAGCAACCTCCAGGGTCATTAGGAAAGGCTTGAAAGCAAACATCATCATTCCTAAGGGTGCTGCTTTGTGTGTGTGTGTGTGTGTGTGTGTGTGTGTGTGTGTGTGTGTGTGTGTGTGTGTGTGTGTGTGTGTGTGTGTGTGTGTGTGTGTGTGTGTGTGTGTGTGTGTGTGTGTGTGTGTGTGTGTGTGTGAATGGTTATGGTTATGAAGCCCTGAAATCATGCCAAACACAGGAGAAGGTTAGTGGGGAGTCCAGTGTGTGTGTCTACTGCCAATACAGCTAAGCAAGAGATTGGGCCTAGCAGGGGAGAGACAGCATAAGCAGGTGTCATACAAACAGCACACAGACACACAGCATGGTCCAGTACACAACACACTCCTGTCGTATCTCACTGGGCACCATGTGGACCTGTATCCTTCAAAGCATTTGGGTGGAAGGGAGATGCACACAAACGCAAAAATGAACAACCAAACTGACGTCCCTGCAGATGAGCATGTCGATGGGGAAACGGTCTGTATGGCTGTATGGATCACTGCCATTTGTCTTAAGGGGACTGGGGAACTCACCACAGAGAACAGGGCATGTACAGTACCAGTCAAACGTTTGGTCACACCGACTCATTACAGGGCTTTTGTCTTAAGGGGACTGGGGAACTCACCACAGAGAACAGGGCATGTACAGTACCAGTCAAACGTTTGGTCACACCGACTCATTACAGGGCTTTTGTCTTAAGGGGACTGGGGAACTCACCACAGAGAACAGGGCATGTACAGTACCAGTCAAACGTTTGGTCACACCGACTCATTACAGGGCTTTTGTCTTAAGGGGACTGGGGATCTCACCACAGAGAACAGGGCATGTACAGTACCAGTCAAACGTTTGGTCACACCGACTCATTACAGGGCTTTTGTCTTAAGGGGACTGGGGAACTCACCACAGAGAACAGGGCATGTACAGTACCAGTCAAACGTTTGGTCACACCGACTCATTACAGGGCTTTTGTCTTAAGGGGACTGGGGAACTTACCACAGAGAACAGGGCATGTACAGTACCAGTCAAACGTTTGGTCGACTCATTACAGGGCTTTTGTCTTAAGGGGACTGGGGAACTCACCACAGAGAACAGGGCATGTACAGTACCAGTTAAACGTTTGGTCGACTCATTACAGGGCTTTTCTTTATTTGACTCTTTTCTACATTGTAGAATAACAGACTTCAGAACTATGAAACAACACATATGGAATCATGTAGTAACCAAAAAAGTGATAAACAAATCAAAATGGAAAGAACAGCTCAAATAAGCAAAGAGAAACGACAGTCCATCATTACTTTAAGACATGAAGGTCAGTCAATCCGAAAAATTTGAGGAACTTTGAAGGTTTCTTCAAGCGCAGTCGCAAAAACCATCAAGCGCTATGATGAAACTGGCTCTCATGAGGACCGCCACAGGAAAGGAAGATCCAGAGTTACCTCTGCTGCAGAGGAAAAGCTCATTAAAGATAACTGCACCTCAGATTGCATCCCAAATAAATGCTACATTGAGTTCAAGTAACAGACACATCTCAACATCAACTGTTCAGAGGAGACTGTGTGAATCAGGCCTTCATGGTCGAATTGCTGCAAAGAAGCCATTACTAAAGGACACCAATAAGAAGAGACTTGATTGGGCCCAGGAACATGAGCAATGGTCCAAATGTTGTATTTTTGGTTCCAACTGCCGTGTCTTTGTGAGATGCAGAGTAGCTGAACAGATTATCTCCGCATGTGTAGTTCCCACCGTGAAGCATGGAGGAGGAGGTGTTATGGTGTGGGGGGTGCTTTGCTGGTGACACTGTCAGTGATTTATTTAGAATTCAAGGCACGCTTAACCAGCATGGCTACCACAGCATTTTACAGCGATACGTTGTCCCAATGACCCAACACACCTCCAGGCTATGTAAGGGCCATTTGACCAAGAGGGAGAGTGATGGAGTGCTGCATCAAATCAAATCAAGCTTTATTTGTCACATGCACCAAATACAACAAGTGTAGACTTTACTGTTGAAATGCTTCCTTACAAGCCCTTAACCAACAGTGCAGTTCAAGAAGAAGAAGATATTTACCAAGTAGATTAAAATAAAAAGTAATAATACAAGTAGCACAATAAGAATAACAATAACGAGGCTTTATACAGGGGGTACAGGTACCGAGTCAGTGTGGAGGCTATATACAGGGGGTACCAGTACCGAGTCAGTGTGGAGGCTTTATACAGGGGGTACCAGTACCGAGTCAGTGTGGAGTCTATATACAGGGGGTACCAGTACCGAGTCAGTGTGGAGGCTTTATACAGGGGGTACCAGTACCGAGTCAGTGTGGAGGCTATATACAGGGGTGGTACCAGTACCGAGTCAGTGTGGAGGCTATATACAGGGGGTACCAGTACCGAGTCAGTGTGGAGGCTATATACAGGGGGTACCAGTACCGAGTCAGTGTGGAGGCTTTATACAGGGGGTACCAGTACCGAGTCAGTGTGGAGGCTATATACAGGGGGTACCAGTACCGAGTCAGTGTGGAGGCTATATACAGGGGGTACCAGTACCGAGTCAGTGTGGAGGCTTTATACAGGGGGTACCAGTACCGAGTCAGTGTGGAGGCTATATACAGGGGGTACCAGTACCGAGTCAGTGTGGAGGCTATATACAGGGGGGTACCAGTACCGAGTCAGTGTGGAGGCTATATACAAGGGGGTACCAGTACCGAGTCAGTGTGGAGGCTATATACAGGGGGTACCAGTACCGAGTCAGTGTGGAGGCTGTATGCAGGGGGGTACCAGTACCGAGTCAGTGTGGAGGCTATATACAGGGGGTACCAGTACCGAGTCAGTGTGGAGGCTATATACAGGGGGTACCAGTACCGAGTCAGTGTGGAGGCTATATACAGGGGGTACCAGTACCGAGTCAGTGTGGAGGCTATATACAGGGGGTTCCAGTACCGAGTCAGTGTGGAGGCTATATACAAGGGGGGTACCAGTACCGAGTCAGTGTGGAGGCTATATACAGGGGGGGGTACCAGTACCGAGTCAGTGTGGAGGCTATATACAGGGGGTACAGGTACCGAGTCAGTGTGGAGGCTATATACAGGGGGTACCAGTACCGAGTCAGTGTGGAGGCTATATACAGGGGGTACCAGTACCGAGTCAGTGTGGAGGCTGTATGCAGGGGGTACCAGTACCGAGTCAGTGTGGAGGCTTTATACAGGGGGTACCATACGAGTCAGTGTGGAGGCTATATACAGGGGGTACCAGTACCGAGTCAGTGTGGAGGCTATATACAGGGGGGTACCAGTACCGAGTCAGTGTGGAGGCTATATACAGGGGGTACCAGTACCGAGTCAGTGTGGAGGCTATATACAGGGGGTACCAGTACCGAGTCAGTGTGGAGGCTATATACAGGGGGTACCAGTACCGAGTCAGTGTGGAGGCTATATACAGGGGGTACCAGTACCGAGTCAGTGTGGAGGCTATATACAGGGGGTACCAGTACCGAGTCAGTGTGGAGGCTATATACAGGGGGTACCAGTACCGAGTCAGTGTGGAGGCTATATACAGGGGGTTCCAGTACCGAGTCAGTGTGGAGGCTATATACAGGGGGTACCAGTACTGAGTCAGTGTGGAGGCTATATACAGGGGGTACCAGTACGAGTCAGTGTGGAGGCTATATACAGGGGGTACCAGTACCGAGTCAGTGTGGAGGCTATATACAGGGGGTACCAGTACCGAGTCAGTGTGGAGGCTATATACAGGGGGTACCAGTACCGAGTCAGTGTGGAGGCTGTATGCAGGGGGTACCAGTACCGAGTCAGTGTGGAGGCTATATACAGGGGGTACTGGTACCGAGTCAATGTGGAGGCTATATACAGGGGGTACCAGTAACGAGTCAGTGTGGAGGCTATATACAGGGGGTACCAGTACCGAGTCAGTGTGGAGGCTATATACAGGGGGTACCAGTACCGAGTCAGTGTGGAGGCTATATACAGGGGGTACAGGTACCGAGTCAGTGTGGAGGCTATATACAGGGGGCACTGGTACCGAGTCAGTGTGGAGGCTATATACAAGGGGGCACCGGTACCGAGTCAGTGTGGAGGCTATATACAAGGGGCACCGGTACAGAGTCAGTGTGTAGGCTGTATGCAGGGGGTACCAGTACCGAGTCAGTGTGGAGGCTATATACAGGGGGTACTGGTACCGAGTCAATGTGGAGGCTATATACAGGGGGTACCAGTAACGAGTCAGTGTGGAGGCTATATACAGGGGGGTACCAGTACCGAGTCAGTGTGGAGGCTATATACAAGGGGTACCAGTACCGAGTCAGTGTGGGGGCTATATACAGGGGGTACAGGTACCGAGTCAGTGTGGAGGCTATATACAGGGGGTACCAGTACCGAGTCAGTGTGGAGGCTATATACAGGGGGTACAGGTACCGAGTCAGTGTGGAGGCTATATACAGGGGGTACCAGTACCGAGTCAGTGTGGAGGCTATATACAGGGGGTACCAGTACCGAGTCAGTGTGGAGGCTATATACAGGGGGTACCAGTACCGAGTCAGTGTGGAGGCTATATACAGGGGGGTACCAGTACCGAGTCAGTGTGGAGGCTATATACAGGGGGCACTGGTACCGAGTCAGTGTGGATGCTATATACAGGGGGTACCAGTACCGAGTCAGTGTGGAGGCTATATACAGGGGGGCACTGGTACCGAGTCAGTGTGGAGGCTATATACAGGGGGTACCAGTACCGAGTCAGTGTGGAGGCTATATACAGGGGGTACAGGTACCGAGTCAGTGTGGAGGCTATATACAGGGGGCACTGGTACCGAGTCAGTGTGGAGGCTATATACAAGGGGGCACCGGTACAGAGTCAGTGTGGAGGCTATATACAGGGTGTACCAGTACCGAGTCAGTGTGGAGGCTATATACAGGGGGTACCAGTACCGAGTCAGTGTGGAGGCTATATACAGGGGGTACCAGTACCGAGTCAGTGTGGAGGCTATATACAGGGGGTACAGGTACCGAGTCAGTGTGGAGGCTATATACAGGGGGTACAGGTACCGAGTCAGTGTGGAGGCTATATACAGGGGGCACTGGTACCGAGTCAGTGTGGAGGCTATATACAAGGGGGCACCAGTACCGAGTCAGTGTGGAGGCTATATACAGGGGGTACCAGTACCGAGTCAGTGTGGAGGCTATATACAGGGGGCACCGGTACAGAGTCAGTGTGGAGGCTATATACAGGGGGTACCAGTACCGAGTCAGTGTGGAGGCTATATACAGGGGGCACCGGTACAGAGTCAGTGTGGAGGCTATATACAGGGGGCACTGGTACCGAGTCAGTGTGGAGGCTATATACAAGGGGTACCAGTACCGAGTCAGTGTGAAGGCTATATACAGGGGGTACCAGTGCCGAGTCAGTGTGGAGGCTATATACAGGGGGTACAGGTACAGAGTCAGTGTGGAGGCTATATACAGGGGGTACCAGTACCGAGTCAGTGTGGAGGCTATATACAGGGGGGCACCGATACAGAGTCAGTGTGGAGGCTATATACAGGGGGTACAGGTACAGAGTCAGTGTGGAGGCTATATACAGGGGGGCACCGGTACAGAGTCAGTGTGGAGGCTATATACAGGGGGGCAGCGGTACAGAGTCAGTGTGGAGGCTATATACAGGGGGGCACCGGTACAGAGTCAGTGTGCGGGGTACAGGCTAGTTGAGGTAATCTGTACATGTAGGTGGGGGCGAGGTGACTATGTATAGATAATAATCAAACAGCGGGTAGCAGCAGTGTACAAGAGAGGGGGGGGGGGGGGGGTAGGGGGGTAGAAGCTGTTGAGAAGCCATTTGGTCCTGGAATTGGCGCAGGAAGCTTGGCCCCAGATGACCGGGCCTCCATAATCACCTGACCTCAACCCAATTGAGATGGTCTTGGATGAGTTGGACCTCAGAGTGAAGGAAAAGCAGCCAACAAGAGCTCAACATACAGTATGTGGGAACATGAAGCTGGTTGAGAGAATGCCAACAGTGTGTAGAGCTGTCATCAAGGTAAAGGGTGACAACTCTGAAGAATCTAAATTCTTCTTCTTCTTTTGACTGGTACTGTATATTCACATGAATTGGATACAAAGGCGAGCACATATCTATAACACACACACATTGTATATTTCACACACACACACACACACACACACACACACACACACACACACACACACACACACACACACACACACACACACACACACACACACACACACACATTGTATATTTCACACACACACACACACACACACACACACACACACACACACACACACACACACACACACACACACACACACACACACACACACACACACACACACACACACACACACACACACACACACATTGTATATTTCACACACACATTGTATATTTAACACACACACACACACATTGTATATTTAACACACACACACACACATTGTATATTTAACACACACACACACACACACAGTGTATATTTCACACACACACACACACACACACACACACACACACACACACACACACACACACACACACACACACACACACACACATTGTATATTTAATACACACACACACACATTGTATATTTCACACACACACACACACACACACACACATTGTATATTTAATACACACACACATTGTATATTTAACACACACACACACATTGTATATTTCACACACACACACACACACACACACACACACACACACACACACACACATTGTATATTTAATACACACACACATTGTATATTTAATACACACACACATTGTATATTTAATACACACACACATTGTATATTTAATACACACACACATTGTATATTTAACACACACACACACATTGTATATTTAACACACATACACATCCTCACCCACACAGTAGATGAACACACACAGAGAAACTCTATTGCCATACACACCTACACATCTGTAGATGAATGTGACAAGACACACCTACACATCTCTAGATTTTAATGTCACAAGCGAGGGAATATACTGTATTTCTGCAGTGACAGTACTGCAGAAATCAGAGAGCCTCCGGTACACGCACACACACACACACAGACACACAGACACACAATTAACAGGTAATTGCCTCTGAGGAGAGTCAGGAGGACATTTTCTCGGTGGGTCCTGCTACAGCCCTCCCTAATTAAAGCCCCTCACTTCCTCTAGTGACTGCTGCAGCTGCATCTCTCCCTCCATCCCTACCCCTCTCTCATCTCACCTTCTCTCTCCCTGCCTCGCCTCTCATATCTTTGCTCTCTACCTTCCTCTTTCATCTCTCCCTCTCTCCATCTCTCTTTCTTTATCTCTCTTGCTATTTATATGCTCAATCCCTCCCTCTTTCCCTCTTCCTCTCTCATCTCTTGCTTACCCCGCTCTCTTTTGCTACTCTCTCTCTTCTTAATCCCTCCCCCGTTCCCTTACTCTAGCTCAGTCTCTCTCCCTCTGGCTCTCACACCCTCTCTCCCCCTCATTCACAATCTCCTGCTCCCTTCCTGATGTTTGTGTGGAGAGATTAGATCCAGGATCCTCTGATTCTTACAGACATTATGAGAGAGAGAGAGAAAGAGAGAGAGAGAGAGAGAGAGAGGGTGGTAAGGGAGGGAGAGATGAGGGAGGGAGAGAGAGAGAGAGGGAGGGAGGGTGGTAAGGGAGGGAGAGACGAGGGAGGGAGGGAGGGAGGGAGAGAGAGGGAGGGAGGGTGGTAAGGGAGGGAGAGATGAGGGAGGGAGGGAGAGAGAGAGAGAGAGAGAGAGAGAGAGAGAGAGAGAGAGAAAGAGAGAGAGAGAGAAAGCGTTCACGTTCACCTTTTATCTTTCTTGGACTCACAGCCGAGCTCAGTTGGAGCAATCTGTATAGCAACAACTCAGCCACAGCCCAGTGTTCTTCGAGCCGCGTGTTTAACAGCATCTGAACCACACCGCCATGAATGTCACAGTACCAACACCGCAAGGGTACATCTTAGCATCTATTGTTGATGACGAATTACAGCTCAGTGCTCAGTCCTCTCCTGTACTCCCTGTTCACCCAAGACTGCATGGCCATGCAAGACTCCAACACCTTCATTAAGTTTGCAGACGACATGACGGTGGTAGGCCTGGTCACCGACGACAATAAGACAGCCTATAGGGAGGTCAGAGACGTGGCAGTGTGGTGCCAAGACAACAACCTCTCCCTCAACATGAGCAAGACAAAGGAGATGATGGTGGACTACAGGAAAAGGAGGGCCGTGAACACCCCCATTCACATCGACGGGGCTGTAGTGGAGCGGGTCGAGAGCTTCAAGTTCTTTGGTGTCTACATCAATAACGCCTATTCTCCCTCGGGAGGCTGAAAAGATTTGGCACGGGCCTCAGGTCCTAAAAATGTTCTACAGCTGCACCACCGAGAGCATGGTTGCGACACCACTTGGTATGGCAACTGCTCGGCATCCGACCGCAAGGCGCTACAGAGGGTAGTGAATCCGGCCCAGTACATCACTGGCGCCAAGCTTCCTGCCATCCAGGACCTCTATACCAGGCGGTGTCAGAGTAAGGCTCTAAAAACTTTCAAAGACTCCAGCCATCCTCGTCATAGACTGCTACCGCACGGCAAGAGGTACCGGAGCTCCAAGTCTAGTTCCAAAAGGCTCCTGAACAGCTCCTACCTCCAAGCCATGAGACTGCTGCACAGCTCCTACCTCCAAGCCATGAGACTGCTGAACAGCTCCTACCTCCAAGCCATGAGACTGCTGAACAGCTCCTACCTCCAAGCCATGAGACTGCTGAACAGCTCCTACCTCCAAGCCATGAGACTGCTGAACAGCTCCTACCTCCAAGCCATGAGACTGCTGAACAGCTCCTACCTCCAAGCCATGAGACTGCTGAACAGCTCCTACCTCCAAGCCATGAGACTGCTGAACAGCTCCTACCTCCAAGCCATGAGACTGCTGAACAGCTCCTACCTCCAAGCCATGAGACTGCTGAACAGCTCCTACCTCCAAGCCACGAGAGTGCTGAACAGCTCCTACCTCCAAGCCATGAGACTGCTGAACAGCTCCTACCTCCAAGCCACGAGAGTGCTGAACAGCTCCTACCTCCAAGCCATGAGACTGCTGAACAGCTCCTACCTCCAAGCCACGAGACTGCTGAACAGCTCCTACCTCCAAGCCATGAGACTGCTGAACAGCTCCTACCTCCAAGCCATGAGACTGCTGAACAGCTCCTACCTCCAAACCATGAGACTGCTGAACAGCTCCTACCTCCAAGCCATGAGACTGCTGAACAGCTCCTACCTCCAAGCCATGAGACTGCTGAACAGCTCCTACCTCCAAGCCATGAGACTGCTGAACAGCTCCTACCTCCAAGCCATCAGACTGCTGAACAGCTCCTACCTCCAAGCCATGAGACTGCTGAACAGCTCCTACCTCCAAGCCATGAGACTGCTGAACAGCTCCTACCTCCAAGCCATGAGACTGCTGAACAGCTCCTACCTCCAAGCCATGAGACTGCTGAACAGCTCCTACCTCCAAGCCATGAGACTGCTGAACAGCTCCTACCTCCAAGCCATGAGATTGCTGAACAGCTCCTACCTCCAAGCCATGAGACTGCTGAACAGCTCCTACCTCCAAGCCATGAGAATGCTGAACAGCTCCTACCTCCAAGCCATGAGACTGCTGAACAGCTCCTACCTCCAAGCCATGAGACTGCTGAACAGCTCCTACCTCCAAGCCATGAGACTGCTGAACAGCTCCTACCTCCAAGCCATGAGACTGCTGAACAGCTCCTACCTCCAAGCCATGAGACTGCTGAACAGCTCCTACCTCCAAGCCATGAGACTGCTGAACAGCTCCTACCTCCAAGCCATGAGACTGCTGAACAGCTCCTACCTCCAAGCCATGAGACTGCTGAACAGCTCCTACCTCCAAGCCACGAGACTGCTGAACAGCTCCTAACTCCAAGCCACGAGACTGCTGAACAGCTCCTACCTCCAAGCCACGAGACTGCTGAACAGCTCCTACCTCCAAGCCACGAGTCTGCTGAACAGCTCCTACCTCCAAGCCATGAGACTGCTGAACAGCTCCTACCTCCAAGCCATGAGACTGCTGAACAGCTCCTACCTCCAAGCCATGAGACTGCTGAACAGCTCCTACCTCCAAGCCATGAGACTGCTGAACAGCTCCTACCTCCAAGCCATGAGACTGCTGAACAGCTCCTACCTCCAAGCCATGAGACTGCTGAACAGCTCCTACCTCCAAGCCACGAGAGTGCTGAACAGCTCCTACCTCCAAGCCATGAGACTGCTGAACAGCTCCTACCTCCAAGCCACGAGACTGCTGAACAGCTCCTACCTCCAAGCCATGAGACTGCTGAACAGCTCCTACCTCCAAGCCACGAGACTGCTGAACAGCTCCTAACTCCAAGCCACGAGACTGCTGAACAGCTCCTACCTCCAAGCCATGAGACTGCTGAACAGCTCCTACCTCCAAGCCACGAGACTGCTGAACAGCTCCTAACTCCAAGCCACGAGACTGCTGAACAGCTCCTAACTCCAAGCCACGAGACTGCTGAACAGCTCCTACCTCCAAGCCACGAGACTGCTGAACAGCTCCTACCTCCAAGCCACGAGTCTGCTGAACAGCTCCTACCTCCAAGCCATGAGACTGCTGAACAGCTCCTACTTCCAAGCCATGAGACTGCTGAACAGCTCCTACCTCCAAGCCATGAGACTGCTGAACAGCTCCTACCTCCAAGCCATGAGACTGCTGAACAGCTCCTACCTCCAAGCCATGAGACTGCTGAACAGCTCCTACCTCCAAGCCATGAGACTGCTGAACAGCTCCTACCTCCAAGCCATGAGACTGCTGAACAGCTCCTAAGCCCTACCTCCAAGCCATGAGACTGCTGAACAGCTCCTACCTCCAAGCCACGAGACTGCTGAACAGCTCCTACCTCCAAGCCATGAGACTGCTGAACAGCTCCTACCTCCAAGCCACGAGACTGCTGAACAGCTCCTACCTCCAAGCCATGAGACTGCTGAACAGCTCCTACCTCCAAGCCACGAGACTGCTGAACAGCTCCTACCTCCAAGCCACGAGACTGCTGAACAGCTCCTACCTCCAAGCCATGAGACTGCTGAACAGCTCCTACCTCCAAGCCATGAGACTGCTGAACAGCTCCTACCTCCAAGCCATGAGACTGCTAAACAGCTCCTACCTCCAAGCCATGAGACTGCTGAACAGCTCCTACCTCCAAGCCATGAGACTGCTGAACAGCTCCTACCTCCAAGCCATGAGACTGCTGAACAGCTCCTACCTCCAAGCCATGAGACTGCTGAACAGCTCCTACCTCCAAGCCATGAGACTGCTGAACAGCTCCTACCTCCAAGCCATGAGACTGCTGAACAGCTCCTACCTCCAAGCCATGAGACTGCTGAACAGCTCCTACCTCCAAGCCATGAGACTGCTGAACAGCTCCTACCTCCAAGCCACGAGACTGCTGAACAGCTCCTACCTCCAAGCCACGAGACTGCTGAACAGCTCCTACCTCCAAGCCACGAGACTGCTGAACAGCTCCTACCTCCAAGCCACGAGACTGCTGAACAGCTCCTACCTCCAAGCCACGAGAGTGCTGAACAGCTCCTACCTCCAAGCCACGAGACTGCTGAACAGCTCCTACCTCCAAGCCACGAGAGTGCTGAACAGCTCCTACCTCCAAGCCACGAGACTGCTGAACAGCTCCTACTTCCAAGCCACGAGACTGCTGAACAGCTCCTACCTCCAAGCCATGAGACTGCTGAACAGCTCCTACCTCCAAGCCATGAGACTGCTGAACAGCTCCTACCTCCAAGCCATGAGACTGCTGAACAGCTCCTACCTCCAAGCCATGAGACTGCTGAACAGCTCCTACCTCCAAGCCATGAGACTGCTGAACAGCTCCTACCTCCAAGCCATGAGACTGCTGAACAGCTCCTACCTCCAAGCCATGAGACTGCTGAACAGCTCCTACCTCCAAGCCATGAGACTGCTGAACAGCTCCTACCTCCAAGCCATGAGACTGCTGAACAGCTCCTACCTCCAAGCCACGAGACTGCTGAACAGCTCCTAACTCCAAGCCACGAGACTGCTGAACAGCTCCTACCTCCAAGCCACGAGACTGCTGAACAGCTCCTACCTCCAAGCCACGAGTCTGCTGAACAGCTCCTACCTCCAAGCCATGAGACTGCTGAACAGCTCCTACCTCCAAGCCATGAGACTGCTGAACAGCTCCTACCTCCAAGCCATGAGACTGCTGAACAGCTCCTACCTCCAAGCCATGAGACTGCTGAACAGCTCCTACCTCCAAGCCATGAGACTGCTGAACAGCTCCTACCTCCAAGCCATGAGACTGCTGAACAGCTCCTACCTCCAAGCCATGAGACTGCTGAACAGCTCCTACCTCCAAGCCACGAGAGTGCTGAACAGCTCCTACCTCCAAGCCACGAGAGTGCTGAACAGCTCCTACCTCCAAGCCATGAGACTGCTGAACAGCTCCTACCTCCAAGCCACGAGACTGCTGAACAGCTCCTACCTCCAAGCCATGAGACTGCTGAACAGCTCCTACCTCCAAGCCATGAGACTGCTGAACAGCTCCTACCTCCAGGCCATGAGACTGCTGAACAGCTCCTACCTCCAAGCCATGAGACTGCTGAACAGCTCCTACCTCCAAGCCATGAGACTGCTGAACAGCTCCTACCTCCAAGCCATGAGACTGCTGAACAGCTCCTACCTCCAAGCCATGAGACTGCTGAACAGCTCCTACCTCCAAGCCATGAGACTGCTGAACAGCTCCTACCTCAAGCCATGAGACTGCTGAACAGCTCCTACCTCCAAGCCATGAGGACTGCGAACAGCTCCTACCCTCAAGCCATGAGATTGCTGAACAGCTCCTACCTCCAAGCCATGAGACTGCTGAACAGCTCCTACCTCCAAGCCATGAGACTGCTGAACAGCTCCTACCTCCAAGCCATGAGACTGCTGAACAGCTCCTACCTCCAAGCCATGACGACTGCTGAACAGCTCCTACCTCCAAGCCATGAGACTGCTGAACAGCTCCTACCTCAAGCCATGAGATTGCTGAACAGCTCCTACCTCCAAGCCATGAGACTGCTGAACATCTCCTACCCTCCCAAGCCATGAGACTGCTGAAACAGCTCCTACCTCCAAGCCATGAGACTGCTGAACAGCTCCTACCTCCAAGCCATGAACTGCTGACCCTACCTCAAGCCTGAGGAACAGCTCCTACCTCCAAGCCATGAGACTGCTGAACAGCTCCTACCTCCAAGCCATGAGACTGCCATGAGACTGCTGAACAGCTCCTACCTCCAAGCCATGAGACTGCTGAACAGCTCCTACCTCCAAGCCATGAGACTGCTGAACAGCTCCTACCTCCAAGCCATGAGACTGCTGAACAGCTCCTACCTCCAAGCCATGAGACTCTGAACAGCTCCTACCTCCAAGCCATGAGACTGCTGAACAGCTCCTACCTCCAAGCCATGAGGACTGCTGAACAGCTCCTACCTCCAAGCCATGAGACTGCTGAACAGCTCCTACCTCCAAGCCATGAGACTGCCTGAACAGCTCCTACCTCCAAAGCCATGAGACTGCTGAACAGCTCCTACCTCCAAGCCATGAGACTGCTGAACAGCTCCTACCTCCAAGCCATGAGACTGCTGAACAGCTCCTACCTCCAAGCCATGAGACTGGCTGAACACTCCTACCTCCAAGCCGATTGAGACTGCTGAACAGCTCCTACCTCCAAGCCATGAGACTGCTGAACAGCTCCTACCTCCAAGCCATGAGGACTGCTGAACAGCTCCTACCTCCAAGCCATGAGACTGCTGAACAGCTCCTACCTCCAAGCCATGAGACTGCTGAACAGCTCCTACCTCCAAGCCATGAGACTGCTGAACAGCTCCTACCTCCAAGCCATGAGACTGCTGAACAGCTCCTACCTCCAAGCCATGAGACTGCTGAACAGCTCCTACCTCCAAGCCATGAGACTGCTGAACAGCTCCTACCTCCAAGCCATGAGACTGCTGAACAGCTCCTACCTCCAAGCCATGAGACTGCTGAACAGCTCCTACCTCCAAGCCATGAGACTGCTGAACAGCTCCTACCTCCAAGCCATGAGACTGCTGAACAGCTCCTACCTCCAAGCCATGAGACTGCTGAACAGCTCCTACCTCCAAGCCATGAGACTGCTGAACAGCTCCTACCTCCAAGCCATGAGACTGCTGAACAGCTCCTACCTCCAAGCCATGAGACTGCTGAACAGCTCCTACCTCCAAGCCATGAGACTGCTGAACAGCTCCTACCTCCAAGCCACGAGACTGCTGAACAGCTCCTACCTCCAAGCCACGAGACTGCTGAACAGCTCCTACCTCCAAGCCACGAGACTGCTGAACAGCTCCTACCTCCAAGCCACGAGACTGCTGAACAGCTCCTACCTCCAAGCCACGAGACTGCTGAACAGCTCCTACCTCCAAGCCACGAGACTGCTGAACAGCTCCTACCTCCAAGCCATGAGACTGCTGAACAGCTCCTACCTCCAAGCCATGAGACTGCTGAACAGCTCCTACCTCCAAGCCATGAGACTGCTGAACAGCGCCTACCTCCAAGCCATGAGACTGCTGAACAGCTCCTACCTCCAAGCCATGAGACTGCTGAACAGCTCCTACCTCCAAGCCATGAGACTGCTGAACAGCTCCTACCTCCAAGCCATGAGACTGCTGAACAGCTCCTACCTCCAAGCCATGAGACTGCTGAACAGCTCCTACCTCCAAGCCATGAGACTGCTGAACAGCTCCTACCTCCAAGCCATGAGACTGCTGAACAGCTCCTACCTCCAAGCCATGAGACTGCTGAACAGCTCCTACCTCCAAGCCATGAGATTGCTGAACAGCTCCTACCTCCAAGCCATGAGACTGCTGAACAGCTCCTACCTCCAAGCCATGAGACTGCTGAACAGCTCCTACCTCCAAGCCATGAGACTGCTGAACAGCTCCTACCTCCAAGCCATGAGACTGCTGAACAGCTCCTACCTCCAAGCCATGAGACTGCTGAACAGCTCCTACCTCCAAGCCATGAGACTGCTGAACAGCTCCTACCTCCAAGCCATGAGACTGCTGAACAGCTCCTACCTCCAAGCCATGAGACTGCTGAACAGCTCCTACCTCCAAGCCACGAGACTGCTGAACAGCTCCTACCTCCAAGCCACGAGACTGCTGAACAGCTCCTACCTCCAAGCCCTGAGACTGCTGAACAGCTCCTACCTCCAAGCCATGAGACTGCTGAACAGCTCCTACCTCCAAGCCATGAGACTGCTGAACAGCTCCTACCTCCAAGCCATGAGACTGCTGAACAGCTCCTACCTCCATTATTTGCATTGACCCCCTTATTTTATTATGATTATTTATTGTGATGTTTTTGCACTGACTCTCTTACACAGGCTCGATGTACACTCACTGGAGTCTAAACACACACTCACACATACTACACCGACACTCCAACACACACATACATTCACACTCTTCACAAACACTGCTGCTACTTTCTGTTTATTATCTCTCCATAGTCACTTTACCTATACCGGCAGTACATTTTAACCCTACCTACATGTACATATGACCTCAATGACCTGGACTACCCTGTACCCCGGCACATTGACTCTGTACCGGTACCCCGTGCATATAGCATCGTTACTGTTATTTTAGTGTGTTACTATTTTCCTCTAGTTTATTGAGCTAATTTTTCTTACTTTTTAAAAACTCTGCGCTGTTGGTTAAGGGCTCGCAAATAAGCATTTCACGGTAAGGTCTGCACCTGTTGTATTCGGCACGTGACAAATAACATTTGATTTGAGTTGTTTAGATGTTTATTGAGCAGATGTAAGTATGAGCTCACATGACTGGTTCAGTTCAGTAGGCCCATTCTGGCTCAGTTGACTGGTTCAGTTCAGTAGGCCCCATTCTGGCTCAATTGACTGGTTCAGTTCAGTAGGCCCCATTCTGGCTCAGTTGACTGGTTCAGTTCAGTAGGCCCCATTCTGGCTCAATTGACTGGTTCAGTTCAGTAGGCCCCATTCTGGCTCAGTTGACTGGTTCAGTTCAGTAGGCCCCATTCTGGCTCAATTGACTGGTTCAGTTCATTAGCCCCATTCTGGCTTACTTGACTGGTTCAGTTCAGTAGGCCCCATTCTGGCTCAGTTGACTGGTTCAGTTCATTAGTCCCATTCTGGCTCAGTTGACTGGTTCAGTTCATTAGCCCCATTCTGGCTCAGTTGACTGGTTCAGTTCAGAAGGCACCATTCTGGCTCAGTTGACTGGTTCAGTTCATTAGCCCCATTCTGGCTCAGTTGACTGGTTCAGTTCATTAGCCCCATTCTGGCTCAGTTGACTGGTTCAGTTCATTAGCCCCATTCTGGCTCAATTGACTGGTTCAGTTCATTAGCCCCATTCTGGCTCAGTTGACTGGTTCAGTTCAGAAGGCCCCATTCTGGCTCAGTTGACTGGTTCAGTTCATTAGCCCCATTCTGGCTCAGTTGACTGGTTTGGTTCAGAAGGCCCCATTCTGGCTCAGTTGACTGGTTCAGTTCATTAGCCCCATTCTGGCTCAGTTGACTGGTTCAGTTCATTAGCCCCATTCTGGCTCAGTTGACTGGTTCAGTTCAGTAGGCCCCATTCTGGCTCAGTTGACTGGTTCAGTTCATTAGCCCCATTCTGGCTCAGTTGACTGGTTCAGTTCAGAAGGCCCCATTCTGGCTCAGTTGACTGGTTCAGTTCAGAAGGCCCCATTCTGGCTCAGTTGACTGGTTCAGTTCAGAAGGCCCCATTCTGGCTCAGTTGACTGGTTCAGTCTAGAAGGCCCCATTCTGGCTAAGTTGACTGGTTCAGTTCATTAGGCCCATTCTGGCTCAGTTGACTGGTTCAGTTCAGAAGGCCCCATTCTGGCTCAGTTGACTGGTTCAGTTCATTAGCCCCATTCTGGATCAGTTGACTGGTTCAGTTCATTAGCCCCATTCTGGCTCAGTTGACTGGTTCAGTTCAGTAGGCCCCATTCTGGCTCAGTTGACTGGTTCAGTTCATTAGCCCCATTCTGGCTCAGTTGAAGGGTTCAGTTCAGAAGGCCCCATTCTGGCTCAGTTGACTGGTTCAGTTCAGAAGGCCCCATTCTGGCTCAGTTGACTGGTTCAGTTCATTAGCCCCATTCTGGCTCAGTTGACTGGTTCAGTTCATTAGCCCCATTCTGGCTCAGTTGACTGGTTCAGTTCAGAAGGCCCCATTCTGGCTCAGTTGACTGGTTCAGTTCAGAAGGCCCAATTCTGGCTCAGTTGAATGAATGATGTTCATTTTCTTCGGCTGATCTACAATGTTCAATGAGTAAATCACGTTTGACGTGATCAACAGCAACGATGAAATGACCTCACAGAGGGAAACATTAACTCTGGAGTCTTCCAGGATCATTTAAAACTCAACATCAACTCTGTTACACACATGGCTGCTTATATTGGTTAGCATGTCTATACGGTTTGCAGGCCTACGTCACCTTGGTTCAAATGGGTAATAGCTCCGATTGCGTCATATTTATACGTTTACCACTGGGCAGCTAGACACCGTCTGACCTTTCCTCTGCCGCTTAAAATGATTGAGGTATAAAGAGCAAAGGGCCCTGGACACGTGTAGTCACAGTCAGACACACCTCCCAGTTTTTCCGCCCATAGGCGTCCTGCCTAATAAGGTCCCCTTCCTGTCAAACCTCCCAGACAAACTGCCCAGGTGTATAGCGCCTAATAAGGTCGTCTTCCTGTCAAACCCCCCAGACAAACTGCCCAGAGGTATAGGGCCTAATAAGGTCATCTTCCTGTCAAACGCCTGGAGCGCCACTCCATTTTCCTCCCTTCCCATTTCAGGATTTCCTGTTCAGGGTTTTCGAGTGCACTTTAACAGCTTTCTCTGTCGAGAGAAGGAGGTTTGGGAGCACTGAGACGTAGCACACAACTACAGGTTGTGTGGACTGCTGAGAAAGCATTTAGCTTTATCCAGCTCTTTTAGATGGAGTGTTAGCATTGAGGCTAGCTGTCTTCTATTTTATTTGACCTTTATTTAATTAGTCAGTTAAGAACAAATTCTTGTTTTCAATGTCTCACTAGTTGTGTAGAGAATTAAGGAATTAAGGAAATCCCAGTCAGAGATAAAACATTTAGCTTGTTCCAAACTCTTCTAGTGAGGGCATTAGCCTCTAGCCAACTTTTCTCTCTTGCTTATGTCGGATTTGTGAGGAAAGGCGAAAACACTCAAGAGGCCTTGCCCTCCGTCAAGCATACCAATCGATCAAAAGGATGCGAGACAGAGAGACAGACAGACAGACAGAGAGACAGACAGCCAGACAAACAGCCAGCCAGCCAGACAGACAGCCAGACAGACAGACAGACAGACAGACAGACAGACAGAGGAATTCTTTAGAAGCCTCCTCTAGTCTAGCATGAGATTGTAGCGTAACTCAAGTTCTGGTACTGAGGACTTGGAAATAGAGTGCAATGAGCTTTCACAGGCTGACCGTAAATAACGGGCTGGAGCCGGAACTGTGTGAGTGAGTGTGTCAATACTGTGTGTGTGTGTGTATGTGTGTGTGTGTGTGTGTGTGTGTGTGTGTGTGTGTGTGTGTGTGTGTGTGTGTGTGTGTGTGTGTGTGTGTGTGTGTGTGTGTGTGTGTGTGTGTGTGTGTGTGTGTGTGTGTGCGTGTGCGTGTGTGTGTTGAAGCCGAGGACATCACCCACTCACTGACCTTCCAGCTGCTCTGAGGCTGATGTGAGAGACATAGGTAGAGCTGGCCCATTGCACCAGAGTTATAGGCTACGTTACCATTCTCTACAGCAATCACTCATACACTTTCCTCGAGGATTTAAAGGCCCAGTGCTACGAGGTTGGAATAATACTGTCAAATTGTGAAAATTAATACCCTTTTAGTGTAAGAGCTCTTTGAAAAGACGTCTGAAATTTCCGCATGTTTTGAGGAAATCGCCTGGCGGTAAATTAGTTAATAGGTCAGAGGTCGGCAACCTTTTTTGTGTGGAGTGCCAATTTACAATTTATCCTACCATTTCTACCATTCTGCGTGCCAGTTATGATTTTCATATGTGCATTACAACTAATTGTGTCTATTGAATATATAATTGCCCACAAACGGAATAATTCCATGACTCGCTAAACAGAGACGGGTCCATTAGCACCACGGAGCTCCACTATAGGCCTACCTGCATCAGATGACCTCCTTTTAAAACGCATCTATAGATCTTAGTACTGCACTTCCTGATGGTCGCCATTGTTTAGTGGAGTTTGTTTGACAAGAGTCCTTGATGATTGTAAGTCATTATTTTGGTGTTACGCCTCTTATTCCATTGCATTATGTGTATTTGTCTGACCTGCAGCTGTGGTCAGCAGTTTTAATGTGATGGTCATATTCATTTTGTCTGCATTTGAAGTCGGCCTTATTATGACTTGATTGCGTGTGGTAGTGGCTTTACGTACACTACAGTTCAAAAGCTTGGGGTCCCTTAGAAATGTCCTTGTTTTTGAAAGAAATGCTCATTTTTTGCCATTAAAATAAACATCAAATTGATCAGAAATACAGTGTAGACATTGTTAATGTTGTAAATTATTATTGTAGCTGGAAACAGCAGATTTGTTATGGAATATCTATATAGGCATACAGAGGCCCATTATCAGCAACCATCACTCCTGTGTTCCAATGGCACGTTGTGTTAACTAATCCAAATTAATCATTTTAAAAAGGCTAATTAATCATTAGAAAACCCTGAAAACTGTTGTTCTGATTAAAGAAGCAATAAAACGCTAGACTAGTTGAGTATCTGGAGCATCAGCATTTGTGGGTTCGATTACAGGCTCAAAATGGCCAGAAACAAAGATCTTTCTTCTGAAACTCGTCAGTCTATTCTTGTTCTGAGAAATGAAGGCTATTCGATGCAAGAAATTGCCAAGAAACTGAAGATCGTTTACAATGCTGTGTACTACACCCTTCATAGAACAGCACAAACTGGCTCTAACTAGAATGGAAAGAGAAGTGGGAGGCCTCGGTGCCCAACTGAGCAAGAGAACAAGTATATTAGAGTGTCTAGTTTGAGAAACACACCTCACAAATCCTCAACTGGTAGCTATATTAAATAGTACCCGCAAAACACAGTCTCAACGTCAACAGTGAAGAGGCGACTCCGGGATTCTGGCCCTCTATGCAGAGTGTCAAAGAAAAAGCCATATCTCAAACTGGCCAATAAAAATCTAAAATTAAGATGGGCAAAAGAACATAGATAGTGGACAGAGGAAGATTGGAAAAAAAGTGTTATGGACAGATTAATCTAAGTTTGAGGTGTTCAGATCACAAAGAAGAACATTCGTGAGACGCAGAAAAAATGAAAAGATACTGGAGGAGTGCTTGACGCCATCTGTCAAGCATGGTGGAGGCAATGTGATGGTCTGGGGGTGCTTTGGTGGAGGTAAAGTGGGAGCTTTGTACAGGGTAAAACGGATCTTGAAGAAGAAAGGCTATCACTCCATTTTGCAACGCCATGCCATACCTTACCATGTGGACGGCGCTTAATTGGAGCCAATTTCCTCCTACAACAGGATAATGACCCAAAGCACAGCTCCAAACTATGCAATAACTATTTAGGGAAGAAGCAGTCAGCTGGTATTCTGTCTATAGAGGAGTGGCCAGCACAGCCACTGGATCTCAACCCTACTGAGCTGTTGTGGGAGCAGCTTGACCGTATGGTACGTAAGAAGTGCCCATCAAACCAATCCAACTTGTGGGAGGTGCTTCAGGAAGCATGGGGTGAAATCTCTTCAGATTACCTAAACAAATTGACAACTAATTTAGAATGCCAAAGGTCTGCAAGGCTGTAATTGCTGCAAATGGAGGATTCTTTGAAGAAAGGACACAATTATTATTTCAATTAAAAATCATTATTTAGAACCTTGTCAACATCTTGACTATATTTCCTATTCATTTTGCAACTCATTTCATGCATGTTTTCATGGAAAACAAGGACATTCCTAAGTGACCCCAAACTTTTGAATGGTAGCGTATATACAGTATATATATATATATATATATATATATTTTTTCCGGGGTGGCTTGCCAAACCTTGGCTTGCCAAGGCGAAAAACCCTCCCGTGCCAAGGCCTGCCAGTGTGCCTTAGGTTGCCGACCCCTGTAATAGACCAATAAGAAAGAGATTTCCAAACCTCTCTGCCAATAACAGCTAGTTTTCAGTTTTCCCCTCCCCACTCAGACCAATCCCAGACAGTCCTAGCCAAATTGTAGCTCTTCGCTAAAAAGCAATTTTTGTTTATTTTTTGATCATTTTAATTGAAACAAAATCACAGTAAGGTACTTAATTGTTACGCAGAAATGATTTGATATTGTGATAGAAACTGCTGCATTGGACATTTTAAAGAAATGTATCGCTATTGGTTTAATTAATGTGGTGGAAACTCCCTCCAGTCATGCTTGTACTAATCAAAATATTGTATAAGCATGAGGGGGAGTGATGAACGAGTCCACACTCCTGGAGTAGGGTATAGAGAAACAGAACACAGTCATTTTATGGAGAGTTTGGCTATCTTGAGTGCTGGACGCCATCTTTGTTCCACCTGAATACTCCGTTCCATTAAGTAAAATGGTTATGCTATTGGCTCTCTCTCCAATACCACTCCTTCCAGCTGGACGGCTCTAGACTCCAGCTCTAGCTCTCATGTGAACAGAATTCATTCTTCAGGATCGGTTTTCCGGCGTTATGTCAAGAACGCCGATTTTAGAGAAACAACAAATGTCGGGACATAGAAGTGTCTTAAATTGGCTGAAAGCTTAAATTCATGTCAATATAACTGCACTGTCCAATTTACAGTAGCTATTACTGAGAAAGAAATGCCATGCAATTGTTTGAGGAGAGCTCCTAACAACAAAACACTTTTTCACAGGTTTGATAAATTCACCTCTGAAGGTCAAATGTGTACTTACATTCTGAAATCTTTCTCTGATTTATCATCGAAAGGGTCCCAGAGATAACATCAAGTGTTGATTTGTGAGATAAAATCATTTTTCATATGCTAAAAAGCTCTTTTTTGTATTTCCACTCTTGCAATTTGCAAAGAAAGGAATCTGTGAAATCTCGTTGTTTCAACGAGTCAAATCACGTTCGTATCTATTCCTCAGAGATCCTAGAAGGTAACAAGACTTCACTATTTCATTAGGGGTGTAGAATATCCTATAGGACACCATGTTTGGTCAGAGAGCGACACCGTCATGGCACGCCGATGCCGAAGGCCATCACTTGAATGACTGTAACTTTGTCAAATAAGCACCAATCGGGGTCAAACAAAGCTAGCTAGATAGCCAATGAGCTGTGCTTTATAGGAAACCATGTATATGTCATAAAATATAGCTACTAACCTTGTATGACAGCAGGCCTTTTCATTTTGGACAACAATTATAAGGATATTCAGAGTTATGAATTTATGAAAACTGGTTGTTTTGCAAATGTTGAACTTATAATATGGCTACTAATACATATAAACCTAAATCAAAGTCCAAGTATACAGATTTGAAAAAATGGAATATGAATGCAAATGTCTCCTTTATGATTTGCCCAAATGTACCTGGGGACGTCACACTAAAATTCTTGTAGTTCAGTCATACTTCAAGTTATCCATCTGAAACTTTGCACATACACCGTAGGCACTATCGGAATTACAACCAGAGTGATGGCTAGAACTATGACCTTTCTCTTGCATTTCAAAGATGGTGGTAGCGAAAGATCAGTTGGTTTTATCTTTGTATTTTCTTCTACCAGATCTAATGTGTTATATTCTCCTACATTCAATTCACATGTCCACAAACTTCATTGTGTTTCCTTTCAAATGGTAGCAAGAATATGCATAGCCTTGCTTCAGGGTCTGAGCTACAGGCAGTTAGATTTGGGCATGTCATTTAGGCATGTCTATCCTTAAAGGTTGTAAACAAGTTCTCCTAATTCTGTATATTCTCTGCGGACAAAACACACACGCACACCCACACACACAGAAGATTTTCAAGTAGATTTCAGTCAAAATTGTAACTCGGCCACTCAGGAACATTCACTGTCTTCTTGGTAAGCAACTCAGTGTAGATTTTCCACGGTGTAGATTTGGGCTTGTGTTTTAGGTTATTGCCCTGCTGAAATGTGAATTAATCTCCCAGTATCTGGTGGAAAGCAGACTGAACCAGGTATTCCTCTAGGATTTTGTCTGTGCTTAGCTCCATTCATAAATTTTTTATCCTGAAAAACCCCCCAGTCCTTAACAATTACAAGCATACCCATAACATGATATGGAGAGTGGTAATGGATTGGATTGGATTTTGCCCAAACATAACATGTTGTGTTCGGGACATAAAGTGAATTGCTTTATCACATGTTTTGTAGTATTACTTTAGTGCCTTGTTGCAAACAGGATGCATGTTTTGGAATATTTTTATTCTGTACAGGCTTCCTTCTTTTCACTCTGTCAATTAGGTTAGTATTGTGGGGTAACTACAACGTTGTTGATCCATCCTCAGTTTTCTCCTATCACATCCATTAAAATCTGTAACTGTTTTAAAGTCACCATTGGCTTCATGGTGAAATCTCTGAGCGGTTTCCTTCCTCTCCGGCAACCGAGTTAGGAAGGACGCCTGTATCTTTGTAGTGACTGGGTGTATTGATACACCATCCAAAGTGTTATGAATAACTTCACCATGCTCAAAGGGGAGTTCAACATCTGCTTTTTTTCTACCAATAGCTGCCCTTCTTTGCGAGGCATTGGAAAACCTCCCTGTTCTTTGTGGTTGAATCTGTGTTTGAAATTCACTGTCTGACTGAGGGACCTCACAACTAATTGCATGTGTGGGGTACAGAGATGAGGTAGTCATTCAAAAATCAGGTTAAACACTATTATTGTACACAGAGTGAGTACATGCAACTTATCATGTGACTTCTTAAGAACATTTTAACATATTGACTCAAGACATTTTGCATTTACATTTGCAATTTTTGTAAAAATAAAATTAAAATAAATATTCCACTTTGACATTATAGAGTATTGTGTGCAGGCCAGTGACAAAAAAATCCACATTTAATCCATTTAAAATTCAGGCTGTAACACAACTAAATGTGGAAAAAATCAAGGGGTGTGTTCAGTGATGGGTGAAAAAGCAAACTCACTAATCACCCATCACACAAATGCACACAGACACACACACACACACACACACAGACCTCCACACACCTTTGATCAACTGCATGGCTCACGGCTAGACCGCTCCTTGGTCAAAGATGGATGAAAGACCATGTACTCTAGCTCTCTAATCACTGTGCATACACACACATACACATGTTGATATGGACACACACACACACACACAAACTTTATTTATTTATCTCGCTCGCTCTCTCTCTCTCACACACACACACACACACACACACACAGACTCTACATGTAGAGCTCGCTTCTCTCCCTCCACAGTTAGGATCAAACTGTGAGTCTACATGTAGAGCTCCCTTCTCTCCCTCCACAGTTAGGATCAAACTGTGAGTCTACATGTAGAGCTCCCTTCTCTCCCTCCACAGTTAGGATCAAACTGTGAGTCTACATGTAGAGCTCCCTTCACTCGCTCCACAGTTAGGATCAAACTGTGAGTCTACATGTAGAGCTCCCTTCTCTCCCTCCACAGTTAGGATCAAACTGTGAGTCTACATGTAGAGCTCCCTTCTCTCCCTCCACAGTTAGGATCAAACTGTGAGTCTACATGTAGAGCTCCCTTCTCTCCCTCCACAGTTAGGATCAAACTGTGAGTCTACATGTAGAGCTCCCTTCTCTCCCTCCACAGTTAGGATCAAACTGTGAGTCTACATGTAGAGCTCCCTTCTCTCCCTCCACAGTTAGGATCAAACTGTGAGTCTACATGTAGAGCTCCCTTCTCTCCCTCCACAGTTAGGATCAATGCCAGCCTTTATCTTCTTTTGTCTCCTCTTGACAAAGACCTCTCATCTTCCTGACACATAGAGAGAGGGGAACATGGGGTAGAACCTTGGAAACAATTCCATCCCCTACTTTATTTCTCTGCTTCTCTTGATCTCTCTGCTCTCCCTCCCCTCGTCTTCTCTCCCTCCCCTCGTCTTCTCTCCCTCCCCTCGTCTTCTCTCCCTCCCCTCGTCTTCTCTCCCTCCCCTCGTCTGCTCTCCCTCCCCTCGTCTTCTCTCCCTCCCCTCGTCTTCTCTCCCTCCCCTCGTCTGCTCTCCCTCCCCTCGTCTTCTCTCCCTCCCCTCCTCTTCTCTCCCTCCCCTCATCTTCTCTCCCTCCCCTCCTCTTCTCTTCCTCATGAGAAAACACTTGTGTGTATGTGTAGTAGGGAGATTGGGAGGTTGGGAGATTGGGAGGTTGGGGTATTATTATCATTTTCAATGAGAGGTAGAGAGAGAGAGAGGGAACCTGCCTAATCCCTGTCCTAACTGGGCGGCTCAAGTCCTGATCATACATCCTAGTGATGTCTATCACATCTCTCAAAGAAACAAGTTGTCCAGAGTATGCCTGGTCCTGTGAACTATTTTGTCCAAACAACCTTTCAGCCGATTTGCCAAACACTTCAACAGTATTTTGTAATCCAAGCAGAGCAACGATACTGGCCTCGTTACTCAATAGAGCTAGGTCCTCCTTCTTCAGCAGTAGTGACAGCCCTGCCCGCTGGCAGCTGACCGGTAGTACTGAGCGCTCAAAGGACTCCCGAAAGACATCTAAGAGGTCCCTCCCCAATACACCCCAGAAACATTTATAAAACTCAGCTGTCAGTCCATCGACCCCTGGCGCACGGCCTGGGGAGAGCTGCTGCACAGCCACTGTTAGTTCCTGAGATGAAAAATCACCCTCCAGCCCAGCAATCTGCTCAGGCCCGAGCTTAGGCATCCCCTGTAGAATCTGCTGAGCGCACTGTGGATCAGTGTTGCTGCCACCGTACAGGTCTGCGTAGAAGTCCGTAGTCAACCTCCTCATCGCCGCTGGAGACCACGTCAGGCACCCTGAAGGACGCCGCTGGAGACCCCGTCAGGCCCCCTGAAGGACGCCGCTGGAGACCACGTCAGGCACCCTGAAGGACGCCGCTGGAGACCCCGTCAGGCACCCTGAAGGACGCCGCTGGAGACCCCGTCAGGCACCCTGAAGGACGCTGCTGGAGACCACGTCAGGCACCCTGAAGGACGCCGCTAGAGACCACCTCAGGCACCCTGAAGGACGCTGCTGGAGACCACGTCAGGCACCCTGAAGGACGCCGCTGGAGACCACGTCAGGCACCCTGAAGGACGCCGCTGGAGACCACGTCAGGCACGCTGAAGGACGCCGCAGGTGGAACGTCGGCTTTTTGCTGCGCCCACTTCTTCTCCAGGCTGAAGAGGAACACACTCGGAGGACACTCCCTTCGCCCATGTCCAGCTCCTCCCTCCCTGATGTCCCTCCACACATGTACCAATCCATACTGTTCTAACATATGGGTAAAACCACCCCCGAATGTGGATGAGCTTCCACCCAGTTCCTATCCAGTGTGTAGTCTGTCGTACAGTTCCACAACCAAAAGAGGTAAACTGACGGGAAGTGAACTGATGGGAAGTAACAATCATGTCATTTATTGTTAACTTTTCTTTTCTACCATTGTCTTCCCTTTTGACTGCACCTTTTCCTTTCCTTACTGCTGAGACGTGGCCAATCAGACGCCAACGTTGCAATTCCGATGGTTGGGGTGGAGTCTGGACCCAGGGTGAAGGCAGAGGCTGCCCAGAAACCCCCAGCCTGCTCTCAGATCTGGAGCCAGACGTGACAGAGGATCCATCAGCGCCCTGCTCGCCCCGCTTCCTGTGCCTTGCATGCGTGCTGCTTACGTCCAATCTCCCCTCAAGCAAAACACCTCAGAGGTCCTGTAGTCGCATAAACCATGCAGGCTTTCTCCTTCAACCTCACCTGGTACGAAATATCTAAAGTTTGTGAGTCTAGAAACATGAAAACTTTCCTTCTACAAGCGCTAACATGGGTTTCAACAGTGGGTTTTTACACATAACGCTCTCATTGGGCTGGCAAATGTCCAGTAACGTGTGAGCTCTCGCATCAGGTCGCCATCAGGAATGAACAGTGGTAAATTGAATATAGCAACCCTCGTAGCTGGAGAGAACAGTGGTAACATTGGATATAGCAACCCTCGTAGCTGGAGAGAACAGTGGTAAATTGGATATAGCAACCCTCGTAGCTGGAGAGAACAGTGGTAAATTGGATACAGCAACCCTCGTTGCTGGAGAGAATAGTGGTAAATTGGATACATCAACCCTCGTAGCTGGAGAGAACAGTGGTAAATTGGATACAGCAACCATCGTAGCTGGAGAGAACAGTGGTAAATTGGATACAGCAACCCTCGTAGCTGGAGAGAACAGTGGTAAATTGGATACAGCAACCCTCGTAGCTAGAGAGAACAGTGGTAAATTGGATAGAGCAACCCTCGTAGCTGGAGAGAACAGTGGTAAATTGGATATAGCAACCCTCGTAGCTGGAGAGAACCGTTGTAAATTGGATACAGCAACCCTCGTAGCTGGAAAGAACAGTGGTAAATTGGATACAGCAACCCTCGTAGCTGGAGAGAACAGTGGTAAATTGGATACAGCAACCCTCGTAGCTGGAGAGAACAGTGGTAAATTGGATACAGCAACCCTCGTAGCTGGAGAGAACAGTGGTAAATTGGATAGAGCAACCCTCGTAGCTGGAGAGAACAGTGGTAAATTGGATACAGCAACCCTCGTAGCTGGAGAGAACAGTGGCTTAATTTGCAAAAAGACATCATTTAGAGTAACGTGTCTCGACCAGCCTGTTGATGAGGCACTCCTCTTTCAGAAACACAGCCAATGCTTTATTCATTCGCGAAGCAGTTGAAAGATTTTCATGGCCAACTTGTTCTAATACAATCATGCAGGAAAAAAAAAATATAGAAATAAGAACAGGAAAACCCTCCCACAACCCGCACACCAACAACTCCCGAGAGAGAGAGAGAGAGAGAGAGAGAGAGAGAGAGAGAGAGAGAGAGAGAGAGAGAGAGAGAGAGAGCATGTGAGCAATAGAGGGAGTGAGTGGAGAAGACAAGAGAAAGCAATATAGGGAGAGAAAGAGAGAATGTGGGATGCAGAGCCTGCTCGGGGCGGTCATCGAACAGCAGCAAAGGCACTACTTGGATTCTATTTTGAGTCACTGCTTAAGTTGAGGTCAGTGCTTCTTTCTGGATGCGTCCCAAATGGCACCCTATTAGCCACATAGTGCACTACCTTTGACCAGCCCTATGGGCCTTGATCACAAGTAGTGAACTATAAAGGGAGTAGGTTGCCATTTGGGGGACAGCCTCTGGCAGAGCAGCATGTTAATTAGACTGAAGAGGTGGAAAGGGAGGAGGAGGAGGAGAGGAGGGATGAAGGGGAGGGAGGGAGGGCTCAGAGACAGAAAAAGCACTCTCATTCTCAACCACTGGTTTAGTGGCTATGCAGAAAGAGAAGGAGGAGAAGAGAGAGAGAGAGAGAGAGAGAGAGAGAGTGGAGGAGGAGCAAGAAGATAGGGGGAGAGGGAGGGAGGAGGAGAGAGAGGGAGGAGGAGAGAGAGGGAGGAGAGAGAAGGAGGAGGAGAGAGAAGGGCAGAGAGAGGGAGGAGGAGGATCAAGAAGGGCAGAGAGAGGGAGGAGGAGGAGGAGGAGGAGAGAGAGAGAGGGAGGGGTAGAGAGAGAGGGAGGGAGGGAGGGGGAGAGAGAGAGGGCTTGTGTTCTGATCTGGGTATGCATTTGCAAGGGTCATCAGCAACCACCCATCAGCAATCTCACTGAGACCTATCAATCCATCAACCTATGAATCCATCCACCTATCAATCCATCCACCTATCAATCCATCAACCTATCAATCCATCAACCTATCAATCCATCAACCTATCAATCTATCAATCCATCAAGCTATCAATCCATCAAGCTATCAATCCATCCACCTATCAATCCATCAACCTATCAATCCATCAACCTATCAATCCATCAAGCTATCAATCCATCCACCTATCAATCCATCAACCTATCAATCCATCCACCTATCAATCCATCAACCTATCAATCCATCAACCTATCAATCCATCAACCTATCAATCCATCAACCTATCAATCCATCAACCTATCAATCCATCAAGCTATCAATCCATCAACCTATCAATCCATCAACCTATCAATCCATCAAGCTATCAATCCATCAAGCTATCAATCCATCCACCTATCAATCCATCCACCTATCAATCCATCAACCTATCAATCCATCAAGCTATCAATCCATCCACCTATCAATCCATCAACCTATCAATCCATCCACCTATCACTGCACAAAATAATGAGAGAGAGAAAACACTTGAGGCATCCTTAATTTAACACTGAATGAAACCAGGGTAGTAGAGAGAGAACGATAGGTGGAAAAAGAGGAGGAGGAGGAGGGATGAAGGGGAGGAAGGGAGGGCTCAGAGACAGATGGAGGGATGAAGGGGAGGAAGGGAGGGCTCAGAGACAGATGGAGGGATGAAGGGGAGGAAGGGAGGGCTCAGAGACAGATGGAGGGATGAAGGGGAGGAAGGGAGGGCTCAGAGACAGATGGAGGGATGAAGGGGAGGAGGGAGGGCTCAGAGACAGATGGAGGGATGAAGGGGAGGAAGGGAGGGCTCAGAGACAGATGGAGGGATGAAGGGGAGGAAGGGAGGGCTCAGAGACAGATGGAGGGATGAAGGGGAGGAAGGGAGGGCTCAGAGACAGATGGAGGGATGAAGGGGAGGAAGGGAGGGCTCAGAGACAGATGGAGGGATGAAGGGGAGGAAGGGAGGGCTCAGAGACAGATGGAGGGATGAAGGGGAGGAAGGGAGGGCTCAGAGACAGATGGAGGGATGAAGGGGAGGAAGGGAGGGCTCAGAGACAGATGGAGGGATGAAGGGGAGGAAGGGAGGGCTCAGAGACAGATGGGGGATGAAGGGGAGGAAGGGAGGGCTCAGAGACAGATGGAGGGATGAAGGGGAGGAAGGGAGGGCTCAGAGACAGATGGAGGGATGAAGGTGAGGAAGGGAGGGCTCAGAGACAGATGGATACAGAGGGAGGAAAGGAGAGAGAGAGAGAGAGGAGAGAGAGAGAGAGATGTGTACTGTGAATACTTTGTTTGTTAATGACACCACACCTTTGACAGACTGTGGGAGAGAGAGAGAGAGAGAGAGAGAGAGAGAGAGAGAGATGTGTACTGTGAATACTTTGTTTGTTAATGACACCACACCTTTGACAGACTGTGGGAGAGAGAGAGAGAGAGAGAGAGATGTGTACTGTGAATACTTTGTTTGTTAATGACACCACACCTTTGACAGACTGTGGGAGAGAGAGAGAGAGAGAGAGAGAGAGAGATGTGTACTGTGAATACTTTGTTTGTTAATGACACCACACCTTTGACAGACTGTGGGAGAGAGAGAGAGAGAGAGAGATGTGTACTGTGAATACTTTGTTTGTTATAGACACCACACCTTTGACAGACTGTGGGAGAGAGAGAGAGAGAGAGAGAGAGAGAGAGAGAGAGAGAGAGAGAGAGATGTGTACTGTGAATACTTTGTTTGTTAATGACACCACACCTTTGACAGACTGTGGGAGAGAGAGAGAGAGAGAGATGTGTGTACTGTGAATACTTTGTTTGTTAATGACACCACACCTTTGACAGACTGTGGGAGAGAGAGAGAGAGAGAGAGAGAGAGAGAGAGAGAGAGATGTGTACTGTGAATACTTTGTTTGTTAATGACACCACACCTTTGACAGACTGTGGGAGTGAGAGAGAGAGAGAGAGAGATGGGGGAGAGGGAGAGAGAGAGAGAGGGGAGAGAGAGAGAGAGAGAGAGAGAGAGAGAGAGAGAGAGAGAGAGAGAGAGAGAGAGAGAGAGAGAGAGATTAGAGAAAGAAAGAAAGAGATTTAAAAAACACCTCAGGCAAATCTTTGAATCTCCCTCAAATGCTGAGAAAGAGAGAGAGATGTGCTCAGGTGTCTCGGAGAATCACTCATCGCGATGATTCCCTGACATAGCGTGATTTCAAAAACAACCCTTTGGATCAAAGTCTTGCCTCTTTTCTCAAATGTGATTTTAAAAGGGGTAGCCTGGGATGAAAGGAGGGCTGGAAGAAAGAGAGGATAAAAGAAGAAAGAGGGAGACATTTAGGGATTTCAAGCAGCCAAGGTCACAGACTAATGAATTGGGGAAAGAGAGAGAATGTCTTCATCTCCCCAGTTGGAAGAAGAGAGGGGATGACTGATCGGAGCAGCCCAGAAATAGCCTCGCCATCTGAGACAGAGAAAAGAAGGATGGAGGGAGGAATAGAGAGCGGGAGGGGCCTCCTGCCCTCTTTTGTCCCTCTCTCTCAATCATTCCCTTCATCTCCTTCAGTCATTGGTCCTGTGTAGTTCAGTCGGTAGAGCATGGTGCTTGCAATACCAAAGGTTGTGGGTGCAATTCCCGCCGGGGTCGCCCATATGTAGACTGTACGCATGTCTGTAAGTGGCTTTTGGTAAAAATATCTGCTAAATGGCATATGTTATTTTTTCCCCTGCCACCTCCCCCTGCCAGCAATACAGGATGTTAGCAGCCTATAGGAACACAGGGCCCTAGGAGCTACACTGCCACACCGTTCCTCATGAGGTATATAATCACATTGCCATGGCCTGGTGGCCTAGAAGTCATCCCCAGTACCTGTAGGCTACATGTAGTACAGTCATGCATGCCATGTTACCATTGGAAGTGATTTGTCCCACCTAGAAGATGAAGACCTCATAGGCCCCCAGAGGAAACGAGGCCCTGGATTGAATTACCGAACGGAGGCGTTTCAGGTGGTCCATTTTGCACTGCACACATGATCAGGTCTATTACCTTTATTGTGGACTACTTTTGACCAGAGCCCTGTGGTTGAAGGTAGGACATTGGGTGCCCTTTGGGATGCAGTCTGGGACTGCAACAGAGACAACCTGGAACGCCCCCGCCAGTGAGTATCCGCGGTCCGCTTTCATATCGTCCTCCTGGTGTGGCCAAAGGGGCTTTTACCATCTTACAATGTCACAATATATAGTTTATTATGTTACTAGCATAAAGAGCTTGCATAGTTTTTCAACGCGCCGACCACAGATATAGAATCTCTGGAACGGACATGCTCATTCAAGTCAATGACGCCATAATGGCTAGACTGGTGGCCATTTTGAATGTACCCATGAGTTTACCAGTCAATTTGCCGTGGTCAGAGCCTCTATGCTCATTCTAGCCATTATATTTCTATGGCTCCAACACTCAACCAATCTGGCATGTTACTAACATGTGTATCTCAACACATAGCATATGTGATGTTTTGCTTGAGTCAATGGTTTTCACTGTAGGCTATTTCCATACATCACTGAGCCGAGCCGTGTGTTGACGACTGAGCCACATTGGCTAGCTAGCTAATGAGCAAACAAACAAGCACAAACACTGATGGAGAACTAGGTACTGTATGTAACCCAAATGACATCCAGATGTCCTATAGGAGTGAGAGAGAGAGAGAGAGAGGGGGGAGGGAGTGGGGGGATGGAGAGAGAGAGAGGGAATAGAGAGAGAGGGAATAGAGAGAGAGAGGGAATAGAGAGGGGGATGGAGAGAGAGAAAGAGAGAGAGAGACAGAGAGAGAGAGCGAGAGGGAGAGAGAGGGAGAGAGAGGCCCCTAGTGTGCTCATTGATCCAAAGCCCAGAAAAGTCAAAGCACAAGAGGACAGACACGACCTTGGCAAAGGGAGCGCCGTGGTTTATGACTGTCGCGACTGTGCCTGCCTGTGTGAGTGTGTGTGTTTGCGTGTGTGTGTGTGTGTTTACAAGTGTGTAAGCATGATGGAATTATATCAGGGGATGCTGCGACATCGCCACCCGTTCACCTGAGAGGGAGAGAAAAGGAGGGGGAGAGAGTGAGACAGGGAAAGAGGTACAGAGAGAGAGAGCGGGACCCAGGACCAGACAGAGAGGGGGGTGCTAAGCCTAGCGGTCTCGCTACAGCGGCCAGATGACATATTTACATGCAGCCGGAATATCATCCGTCTGAGGTAAATGAATGCTATGTGAAATAGTGGGTTTAAGTAGGCAGCCTTCCCAGAACAGGGCCATGTAGATCATCTCCCAATCATGAACCCTCTCTGCTCCTCCTCTCCACCCCCAGACTACCACAGACATCCGCAGGGCCAGGAGAGAGGGGAGGGGCAAGAGAGGTAAATACTCTACACAAGAGAAGCGTCTACTGCAAACAACATGGATGAGACAGGAGAAAGGAAATCAACACAGTCATGTCGGGGCTTGATCTAGAATCTATATCCTCAAGGATTTTCAACCTCATGTTTGAAAAGCAAGATAATCTATCGCTACGTAATGGTGCTTGCTTGCTCCAGCACTGTACTACCGATGCCTGTAGTGAACCATCCAAAGACAGATGAAGTTATGATTTACACAAGATTACATCCAAATAGATCCGTTATGATACTGTCTGACTTTCACTTTGGTGTGTTCAATAGGACGGACCAAACACATCTCTTTACACAATCTACACTGTTTGTCTTTGCCGACTACAGAATCCCCCAGATGTGACCCACTATAACCCACTGTCCCCAGAGAATATACCCCTATGGTAATGATGACATTCTCTCTCTCTCTCTCTAGAGGGTCTTCACCCCTACCTATCCCCCAAAGCCCTCCCCTCTCTCCAGCTCCTTCCCTCCTCCTCCATCTCCATTATAGGTTGTGTCTCTTTGCTTGGTGCTCTTCTCCCCCCTCTCTTTCCATCAATTAGAATCAATTAAATTCAAAGGGCTTTATTGGTATGGGAAACATACAGTGCATTCGGAAAGTATTCAGACCCCTTCACTTTTTCCACATTTTGTTACGTTACAGCCTTATTCTAAAATGGGCTGAACGCCAAGCATCACGTCTGGAGGAAACCTTCACCATCCCTACGGTGAAGCATGGTGGCTGGGGTGAAGGTTCTCCTTCCAACAGGACAACGACCCTAAGCACACAGTCAAGGCACCGCAGGAGTGGCTTGGGGGACAAGCCTCTGAATGTCCTTGAGTGGCCAAGCCAGAGCCTGGACTTGAACCCGATCGAACGTCTCTGGAGAGACCTGAAAATAGCTGTGCCGCGACGCTCCCCATCCAACCTGACAGAGCTTGAGAGGATCTGCAGAGAAGAATGGGAGAAACACCCCAAATACAGGTGTACCAAGCTTGTAGCGATATACCCAAGAAGACTGTAATCATTTCCAAAGGTGCTTCAACAAAGTACAGAGTAAAGGGTCTGAATAGTTATTGTCACGTCCTGACCTTTTTTATGTCTCTATTTTAGTTTGTTCAGGGCCTGAGTTGGGGTGGGCATTCTACAATGGGGAGAACAAGTATTTGATACACTGCCGAATTTGCAGGTTTTCCTACTTACAAAGCATATAGAGGCCTGTCATTTTTATCATAGGTACACTTCAACTGTGAGAGACGGAATCTAAAACAAAAATCCAGAAAATCACATGGTATGCAAATTAATTACTTAAAAATCATACAATGTGATTTTCTGGATAAAAATTACAGACCTCTACATGCTTTGTAAGTAGGAAAACCTGAAAAATCGGCAGTGTATCAAATACTTGTTCTCCCCACTGTATGTGTTGTTCTATGTTTTTGTATTTCTGTGTTTGGCCTGGTATGGTTCCCAATCAGAGGCAGCTGTTTATCGTTGTCTCTGATTGAGAACCATACTTAGGCAGCCTGTTTTCCCACTATGATTTGTGGGTAGTTGTTTTCTGTCTTTGTATTAGTTACCAGACGGAACAGTTTCGGTTGTTCTTTTTGTTTACTTTGTATTGTAGTGTTCAGTTCAGTTTAATAAAATGACAAACACTTACCACGCTGCATATTGGTCTGATCCTTCCTACTCCTACTCAGAAGAGGAGGAAAACCATTACAGTCATATAAATGTGATATTTCAGTTTTTAATTTTCAAGAAATTAGCAAAAATAAATAAATACCTGTTTTTGCATTGTCATTATGGGGTATTATGTGTAGATAGATGATGGGAAAAAATAAATGTAATCCATTTTAGAAAAATACTTGAATGTAACAAAATGTGGAAAAAGTCAAGGGGCTTAAATACTTTCCAAATGCACTGTATGTTTACATTGTCAAAGCAAGTGAAATAGATAAACAAAAGTGAAATGAACAATGAAAAATTAACAGTAAACATTACTCTCTCATAAGTTCCAAAAGAGTAAAGACATTTCAAATGTCATATTATGTCTATATACAGTGTTGTAACGATGTACAAATAGTTAAAGTACAAAATGCAAAGTAAATAAACATCTTCCCCTGCCCCTTACACCGCTACCTATCCCACAATGCCCTCCCCTCTCCTCCCCAAGGTGCTCTCTCCACTCCCCCTCTCCCCCTTCCTCCCTCCCCTCTCTCCACCCTGGCCCCCGTTTCACCGCATGCGGGTGGGGGGGACCATCTGTCTCTAAGCAACAGGGTGACACTGTGCTTTTTTTTGGGGCTGCCTGCCTCTACACACAGGCAACAATGCTGGGCCGATGCCTTCTCTCCCTCCCTCTCTCCCCCTCTTTCCCTCACTTCTTACCTCCTGCCCCTCTTACCATCTGACATGCCTGCTCCCTCCTCTCATTTTCACACTCACTTTTTCTTCCCACATATTCTATCTTTCTCTCCGTCTTTCACTCACCTCTCCTGCCTCTCTCACCAACCAACATACTGTATTCTTCCCCTCCCTTCTCTCCTTCCCCACTCTCCCTCCCCACTTTCCCTCCCTCCCCACTCTCCCACTCTCCCTCCAAACTCTCCCTCCCCACTTTCTCTCCCTCCCCACTTTCCCTCCCTCCCCACTCTCCCACTCTCCCTCCAAACTCTCCCTCCCCACTTTCTCTCCCTCCCCACTTTCCCTTCCTCCCCACTCTCCCTCCAAACTCTCCCTCCCCACTTTCTCTCCCTCCCCACTCTCCCACTCTCCCTCCAAACTCTCCCTCCCCACTTTCTCTCCCTCCCTTCTCTTCCTCTCTCTCCATCACATTACCTGTGCTCTACTGCAGCATCACCAGGGTTGTCTGAGGCAGTGTTCCTGTAATCACTAAGCTGGGCAGATCAGGTGTGTGGATCGGGGCTGTGACTGTGTATCAGGCGTAATGACTAACAGAGAGAGACAATCAGTGGACTGGACCAGACCACCGTGATGAGGATTACAACCCTGTTGGACTACTGAGACACACTGGATGTGTCTGAAATACCACCCTATGTACTACTATTGACAATGGCCCATTTCAGACACCGCCCCTGATCCTGGACACATTGCATGTCTGAGACAAGCATCTTCCTCACACTGGCCTCTGTCTCTCCTCTCCCTCCTCTCCCCTCCTCACACATAATCCCCAATCAGACCCGTGACCTGTGCTACCCAGAAGGAAGAGGGCCTGGACGTGATGTGAACACTGTGCCAAAAAAAAAGGAATTACATGACGGATTGGAGGACGACAGGAAAGTGTGGTAGGAAAGCAGCCGTCTGTCTTCCCGTCTGTCTGTCTCTCCAGGCTTCAAAGGCAATGGCACAGAGGTAATCAGCCAGATGAGATCAGAGCACTGCTGACAAGTGTGACTGCTGACAATACCCAGGCTGATGTAACTCTATCCTTCCTCCCTCTCTCATCCACTCTCCCTCCATCAACCCATCTCATTCCCTCGCTCATGTATAACCCTCCTCTCTCTCTCTCATTCTCTCCCTCATCCACTCTCCCTCCATCAACCCATCTCAGTCTCTCGCTCTCTCTTCCATCTCATTCCCTCGCTCATTTAAACCCTCATCTCTCTCTCTCTCTCTCTCTCTCATCCACTCTCCCTCCATCAACTCATCTCAGTCTCTCGCTCTCTCTTCCATCTCATTCCCTCGCTCATTTAAAACCTCTCTTTCTCTCTCTCTCTCTCTCTCTCTCTCTCTCATTCTCCTCCTCCATCGCCAATCTCTCTCTCACTCTCCATCTTCAATCTCCCTCCATCACATCTCTCCCCCCATGTCCCTCTCAGTGCTCACAGTCATATGTTGAACGATGTCACACTTTACCAATAGATATGCACCCTGGTATGTTTACTAGAAGACATAACGCATCATTGCTTTCTAACGGGTCGCAGTTTGATCCAGGATGAACTACCTCCATGGTGTTGGAACATTTCTTGAATCTCTGCCCGAGGGATATAATGTCCCTCTAGCTAGCAGCGTAACAGTTGCTGAGGGTAGTAGCTATCGTTGTTGAGGATAAGTTGCGCTTCCTCGCGGGATGTGTAACAGTCACCGCTCCTGTTATAATGCCCTTGAGAAGAATCTGCCTAATGCAGCTCAGACAATGGCTATAATGGCATGCGCCTGGATAAATGGCGACCATTTTAGCTCCTCATGAGGAGCTTTCTGTAAGTCACCTTGACTAGTAGTGGGTGCAGGTAGAGAACGGGTGACAAGTGAGAGAACGAACTGAGCTAAACGGAAGTGCAGCATTGCGAATGACTGCATGCCACTTTGTGAATAAATCACAACGGAATGTTAGCTCCGCATCCGGTGCGTTTATCTAACGGAGTTATCCAGGGCTTACAAGGTCATTAAGACCTAATGTACTGCATCAAGTAACTAGAAATAGAAGGGAACAGACATACCGCTGAACAGAACCGTTCCAACGTACCAACGGCGCTAGATGGAACAGATACACCATTGGAAGAAAACCCAGTGAACCTGCGAAGCCGGTTTCCTGGACCCAGATTAAAATTAGTCATGCATTTTCAATGTCGATTTTCCATTTGGATTCATGTTTAGTCCAGGACCAAGTTTAATCACAATAATCTGGTTCTGTCTGGGTTTGTGCAGTTCCTACTGAGGGGAAATGTAATGTAGTGTTCCAGAATATGTCCGTGTTGCTGGGGTTTAGATACAGAGGCATACAGATACAGAGCTATGCAGAACAAAAACATCCAACCGCCAGAGCCAGCACAATGCCTTTCATGTTGGTGGGGAGAATCAATAGGCTGAATGGGGAAGAAGATAAAACTATTTCTGCAGCTATGTCGAGCCGAGCTGAGCAGCTCTGCCCTTCACAAGGACCAATAAAATATCTATTACACAGTTCTTTTAGAAAAAATAGTCTCTATTCTTTCCTTCCTTCTTATTGTCCAATAGGAAAACTTGGCTTTTTGAGAGATAACATTGAGATCGGTTTAAAGTGGGCTATGTGATTATGGCTCGTGGATGGTGGGGGACTGGAGAGGAGAATGCGTATATGTTGTCTATGAACAGAGGTTGGTCAGTTGTGCTCACACACAAACACACACACACACACTCACATGCCCCTTGATCTGTCCCTAGCTATAACTGGGGCCTGGAGTTTTCCTGCCCAGGTAACATGCTCAGAAAAGACTAAACTATATGTGGAGTTGGTAGCAACAATTGTGGTCAATGTCCTTCCAACCACTACACAAAACCATTATTGTTATACAATAAAGGGACTGATTGAAAGATGATTTGAAATTCTTTGAAGAAAAAAAAGACATTCTTTCTTCGTGACCTTCATAAGTACAATAGAGAAGCAGATCTGGGGGAAAAAAGTGTAACAATTTAAATAATAAACGGAAACAAGTCTTGGTTTTCAACTATTTGTTTTTTCTTTAGCGATATCTGTCATTTCTGACAATGCAATTTGTTGTCACACCGCCTTGACATTGGTTGACAAAGAGCTTTCAAAGCCTGTCGGGAATATTTGAATAGCAGCGCAAACGCGCAAACAAATAAAGTCCCTTTTCAAGTCTCTGGAATATTCTCAGGACTTTGGCGAGGCGACGAGCGGCAGAATCACGGAGGTGCGGAACGTACAACACAAAGGACAACAAAGCACATCAAACATGGCCACACAAACACAGACAAGAACAGCTCAGAAAGTGAACGTCTGAATCACAACCACATGAAAATAATAGACCCAGGTCGGTGTAAATAGACTACGTGGTGGGAGGGAGAGGAGTGGACGGGGGTGAACGGGGAGACCAGACATCCTCACTGGGTACTTGGACGTTTGCCAGACCAATGTGCTTTGACATTTCCTTCCTGATGCTTCAGTACAGAGGGACATTAGGAGTCTTGATGAGGTTGGATCTAAGGTCACGTTCAATCAAAACCAACATCCGGAAATGATCTACGATTATGCAAAAACACAATTTGTCTTTTAATGGGACTCCAGTGATATTGGATTTGGTGTGACAGTAAACATAGTCGGGCTGATTGAATCGATGAAAATGTGAATTTATTCAAGCAGAAGGGAAAAAAACGAATACCCCAGAGACGTCATTCTCATTGTTATTTTTTTACTGAACGATATCCCTGATCCAGACCACCAGACCTGTCTCTGAACCTGGTTTTGTCTGGACCTGGGTCGCATTCATTAGGAACCAAATGGAAGAAAGCGTACTGAAAAGGGAGGGACTGCCTAAACTTGTCCAATAAAAAACATTGTAATATTATTGTATTGTATTGTACACTTTGTATTCTAAATGTGTAATGATTGAGTAATGATGTAATTATTATTGTATGATGTATTGTGTTATTTATGATGTAGGCTGTTTTGTTGTGATGTAATCGTTTTGGACCCAAGGAAGAGTGTGGGGATCCTAACAAATGCCAATACAAATCCTCATACTACAGAAAGATGAGACAAGCTCCTGCCCTATGGACCGTTCTGGCTCAGACAAGGTTTACTTTGTCTTGGTCAAGTCTCCTCCCCAACCATGATCCTGACCCTGACTAAGTGGCTGCATTGTCAGTCTCTCCATCATCCCTTAGTTGCTCTGAGGCGTGTCACATCCCCTCTCTGTCCTCGCATCGTCTCACTCCAAAAACCTAGAGAAGAGTGTGAGGCAGGAGAGGCCCTCTTCTCCTTTGCTCTTTCAATCACCCCGACTCGTCCGTCATTCTCGAGCCGCCGCACTCCTTACATTATGCCAGCGCGGCCGCCTCGCCCCCTCGCCGCCAATCCTGCTCCATTTGACTCATGATGAGGTGTCAGTTGCGCCCTTGAGCGGGAGCGCAGTTGCCAGTCCCCCTATGCTCCTCAGCCGCGGTCGGACCTGAGATCTGACTGTTATTAACTTGTCAGAGTGGCGGAACCGCGGGGAGGAGGGAGGGAGCAGAGTTCAACATGTGCTCCCTTATGCATGGCTTGGCTTCAGTGTTTGTAGTGTGTGAACCAAAGTGTTTACTCACCAAGGCCCCCGGGGCCCCCTGCAGCTTGACTGACTGCTGCTTGGATCAACCATCACTCTCTATTAGCTGGTAAGTATGGCCGTCTCAAGAGGATGCATGTCGCTCGCTCAACTCCCTAGGTCATAGCCGGAAGATCGCCAGGTCCATGTAAGGCTTTGTCAACCTGACTATACAGCTGAAGTGGGAAGTTTACATACACTTAGGTTGGAGTCATTGAAACTCGTTTTTCAACCACTCCACAAATTTCTTGTTAACAAACTATAGTTTTGGCAAGTTGGTTAGGACCTACTTTGTGCATGACACAAGTCATTTGTCCAACAATTGTTTACAGACAGATTATTTCACTTATAATTCACTGTATCGCAATTCCAGTGGATCAGAAGTTTACATACACTAAGTTGACTGTGACTTTAAACAGCTTGGGATATTCCAGAAAATTATGTCATGGTTTTAGAAGCTTCTGATAGGCTAATTGGCATAATTTGAGTCAATTGGAGGTGTACCTGTGGATGTATTTGGAGGCCTACCTTCAAACTCAGTGCTTCTTTGCTTGACATCATGGGAAAATCGAAAGAAATCAGCTAAGACCTCAGAAAAGAATTGTAGACCTCCACAAGTCTGGTTCATCCTTGGGAGCAATTTCCAAATGCCTAAAGGTACCACGTTCATCTGTACAAATAATAGTACGCAAGTATAAACACCATGGGACCAGGCAGGACATCATACCGTTCAGGAAGGAACACGCATTCTGTCTCCTAGAGAGGAACGTACTTTCGTGCGAAAAGTGCAAATCAATCCCAGAACTATAGCAAAGGACCTTGTGAAGACGCTGGAGGAAACAGGTACAAATGTCTCTATATCCACAGTAAAACGAGTCCTATATCGTCATAACCTGAAAGGCCGCTCAGCAAGGAAGAAGCCACTGCTCCAAAACCGCCATAAAAAAAGCCAGACTAAGGTTTGCAACTGCACATGGGGACAAAGACCGTAATTTTGGGAGAAATTTCTTCTGATTTGATTAAACAAAAATAGAACTGTTTGGCCATAATGACCATTGTTATGTTTGGAGGAAAAAGGGGGACGCTTGCAAGCCGAAGAACACCATCCCAACCGTGGAGCACGGGGGTGGCAGCATCATGTTGTGGGGTGCTTTGCTGCAGGAGGGCCTGGTGCACTTCACAAAATAGATGGCTTCATGAGGATGGCAAATTACGTGGATCTATTGAAGCAAAATCTCAAGACATCAGTTAAGAAGTTAAAGCTTGGTCACAAATGGGTCTTCCAAATGGACAATGACCCCAAGCATACTTCCAAAGTTGTGGCAAAATGGCTTAAGGACAACAAAGATAAGGTATTGGAGTGGCCATCACAAAGCCCTGACCTCAGTCCTATAGAAAATTTGTAGGCAGAACTGAAAAAGTGTGTGCGAGCAAGGAGGCCTAGTTACACCAGCTCTGTCAGGGGGAATGGGCCAAAATTCACCCATTTTATTGTGGGAAACTTGTGGAAGGCTACCGAAACGTTGGCCAAATTCAACAATTTAAAGAAGATGCTACTATACTAATACTAATTAAGTGTATGTAAACTTCTGACTCACTGGGAATGTGATGAAAGAAATAAGAGCTGAAATAAATCATTCTCTCCAGTATTATTCTGACATTTCACATTCTTAAAATAGAGTGGTGATCCTAATCCTAATTTTTACTTGGATTAAATGTCAGGAATTGTGTAAAACTGAGTTTAAATGTACTTGACTAACGTGTGTGTAAACTTCCGACTTCAACTGTACATCAACTTGACAGATAGCATCATGGCACTAGACAACCAATGTCAGTCCACATAGAGGGTGAAACACAGGCAAACACGTGGCTGAAGGAGAGATTTGTTCGCGGAATTTGTCCGATTGGGAAACGATAAATGCTCGTTGCTTTAGACTGCCTCGGTCTTCCTACTGTTCCTGGGCCCAGTTACTAACTCTACAGTAAGCAAGCAGTCTCATCGTTTCCATGGCCACCCCTACTAGAACAATGGAAGCAATTATAAAAACGCTTCTTGGAAGATTGCAGTAATAATGTGAGCAGTAATAGCATAACAGGGTGATTAATGGTGTAAATTAAACAACTATTAAAGCCTCTCTCCATTTCATCTGTAATAAGAGAGGAGGAGGCAGCCAGCAAGCAGGTTTGGAGTGGAGAATTAAAGAAAAGGGAAACGTAGCAGTAGAACGCATCAGGGCCTGTACTAGTGTAATGCCACATTTTATACCTCAATAACTTTTGCATCACTTAGTTCATTATGTCGAAATTGTATCCGGTAATCCGGAACAAAGCCCCGTGTGCGGCGTTAACCTTTTCCCGCCGTCGCCAGGTGTTTAACTCCTCGACACCTGTGCACACACACAACACGGGCAAATTGCCCGCCGTTCCCAAGCACACGCTGAAGGCTATCGGCGGGAAATGTTCTACACAACCGTTTCCTCCTCTGCAAATATATATTAATCATTTGATACTCGGCGCTGCTGTACGTGTAGCTGAAGCCAATGTTGTAATCGGAGTGCCCTTTTCGGGGCTGCAGCAGTTAATTAAGTATAGAACCGATGGAGGAGACAGACACACCCCTAGAGTCAGTCGGCAAGACTTAGTCAGATGGAACTCGAGTCAAGACCCAGGCAATGTAAAGACAAACACAGAGTAGTACACAGGCAAATATTACTCAAGCTATTGTATAGCTGTAGGAAAAACATTTGATTTAAGCCCGCTGTATGCGCAGAGGGATACCGTTTGGATTGGCCGCATCACCAATTCCTAGACGTCATTTTAACCCCTCTTTCACAACAGCTGCCAATCATGATGAGAATTGACCAGTGACGTTCTATCAACTATAATGTGACCACACAAAGGTCAAGTTCAGATAACCAATCCTAAAATCAGGCAATATATGATGCTGCTGTGACTAAAAGTCAATATCGCTCAAATATCCCATTGGTTTCAATCTGATCTGATTAATTAGCAAGCGTTTCCATTTCCTTTGGAGCAGGACACTCTCTGTTTGAAGTGTTCTGCTTCCCGGGGTATCCATCTCTGAAAGCTTTCCAGTAAATTGAATTGCACTTTCTTTGCAGTTTAGATGAAGGAGGAGAGACGGGGAACAATCTGATCAACTCTGAGCTTAACTGACATATTTGCCTGGGGATAAGAAGCTAAGCAGAATTGGTACTGTAATTAGACTATATCGCCGTGACTCCCCTCCCCGCTAAAATGCCGCCACCACTCGCTTGGTGTTCATTTAGTTTATAGTCTCCTCTACACTTCAAGCCACGCCTTCTTTCAGAGTCCTCTTTGCCCCTCCCTCGGTTCAATTACCACGTATACCACTTCCGTCCAAACAATAGCCCATGACACGTTAATTACACACGCTGATGCTAATGTTCCTATGTTCTGATGTTCTGACTGCGCCGGGCCTAGTGTGTGCTTTACCCTAATGAATCTAACTGATAATAGAATACAGCTTACAATCAATATCAGGCCCCCTGGGGCCTTACTTACAAAGCATCTCAGAGTAAGGTGCTGTTCCAGGATCAGATTTTTCTTTTAGATTATACTAAATAGACAAGGGTGAACCTGATCCTAGATCAGTGAACCTACTTCGAGACACGTTGTGAATACTGGGTACAAGATTGAGCGTTTTCAAATGGTCGAGTGGTTGGCCCCTCCATATAGACAAGCTCAAGGCCAATGGGTCGTGGCTAGAAAAACAGGTGGGTCACACAAAAAAAAAACGACAATAGGCAGGTCATTAGCACTAAAGTTTAGGGACCACTACTCCAGAAAACAACCCACGGTTAGGGTGCGTCTCGATACCTTATATAGTGGCATAAAGGGAACAGGGTGCCATTTGGAATGCAGGCAGCCTTATCCTTCCAGGGAAGAAGAGAGGGATGGACAGATGAAGAGAGGGAGAGTTAACTAGCTAGTCAAACCAAGGCTCAGTTTGCCAACATAAGTGGGGTTCCTCTACTGAGTGTTATGATTGTGCAGATTTTTAGCTATAATAACCTTGCCACCTGTGGCAGTCTGTGGCAGGGTTTCCTAAACCCCGGTCCTCGTGGGTTTTGCCCTAACACCACACAGCTGATTCAAATGATCAAAGCTTGATGATTAATTGAACCAGCTGTGTAGTGCTAGGGCAAAAACCTAAATGTGCAACACTTGGGGTTACGAAGACCGAGTTTGGGAAGCTATGGGCACAGACGATGGTGGCGAAATAGTACTGCCACACAAACCCTGGCCAGCATGTCATCATGAGCCAGATCCTCTTTTTTTGCTTCTTGGATGACTTCCAAATGTTTGATTGCTTATTATCCCATGGGACTCTAGTTTAAAGTGCACATTAGTGATTGGCCATTAAGGCCTTGCTTTTGAACTATTTGCCAAATCTTTAACTTAAAAAAAAAGAAGCTAACTATGGATATGATGACCTTTCCTCGCCAATGGTGCTTCTACACCTGCATTGCTTGCTGTTTGGGGTTTTAGGCTGGGTTTCTGTACAGCACTTTGAGATATCAGCTGATGTAAAAATAGCTTTATAAATACATTTGTTTATTTAAATACATTTTATAAAATGGGAACATTTGGCACGTGTGGTGCGCCAATATGCACAACATTATCCTGTAAATTCAACCATTACTAATTCGAGGCTTAAAAGCTCAAACAAACCAATCCATGTCAACTTCCAATTAACATTCATGAACGGGAAAATTCGTCAGAATGATTGCAACCATTAGCCTAACATATGGGACTGGTCAGGGACAATTACGCACACCTGTACTAACTAACGTGGAATATTTGAGCATCATCAAAACTTCAACAACCAGCCAAAATGTATTAATTCCCATCGATTGTCTGATCTATGCAATCATCGCTTCGATCATTGAAAACAATCGCTCCAGCTCCCTGATTTAAATGGGGCGTCAAAATAGTCCCGGGTCTTTTTTCAACCGCGGATCGATACCCTACCAAATGGCCCCAGAACGGCGGATTGGAATTCTGTGAGCACGCAGGGGCTAGGTTAAATGTCAGTGTGATCACAATGCGTGCTGGGTCGCTAAAATTGCGTTTACACAGGCATCCCAATTCTGATATTTTGCCCAATTACTGGCAATAGAGAGTATCTGCCTTAGAGATTTGTACTTGAGACGTATGTTTACAAATCGGGGCGCAAACTGGGCATCATTCGGTCCATATGTTCTCATACGCACCACTTCAACTCTAACAGCACACTTGTCCTTCATAACATGGACATGTTGATAGCACGCAATCTGATTGGATTTGTTTTCATTCCCCAGGTGTTACAACACCTAGCGCCTATAAATTAAGACGATGAGCAAGAGGGAACTCTCCCCAGATGATATCCTATTATTGAACACTGAACATGAGGGGACGCAGGTGGTGAGAGGGGTCTACAGAGCGAGACAGACACAGAGAGACAGAGAAAGAGAGAGAGAGATACACACACAGAGAGACATATAGAGAGAGACACACACACAGAGAGACAGATAGACACAGAGAGAGAGAGACATAGACACAGAGAGAGACACATAGACACAGAGAGAGACAGACACAGATAGAGACAGAGGCATAGAGAGAGTGAGACAGACAGAGAGACAGAGAGAGAGCTCATTACACATATTCCCCGTAAAACAGAGCAGCTCCCAACACGTTCGAGACGTTTCAACCTCAATGCATTCTAAATCCCCAATGTGGACAATGCAATGTATCACACAGCTGAGAGAGAACACCATGGCTGCAACAATTCAGATATTGAGATGCACCCCACGCACAAATTTTGACACTCCACCACACAACCGCACTGGCTTGTGTAACAAGCGTCGGGCACCGCGGAACCCCCCCCCCCCCCCCCCACACACACACACACACACACACACACTCATTGCCGTGTGCACGTAGTCTACCTACCTTCAGAGCCTCGATATCCAGTGATGTTGATCGGTCCATATAGAAAGAGAAAGTCTTGCGCACAAAGTTAGAAATATCTAGACTCGTAGTTCCCGACCTAAACTCAGCCCCGTCCTCCAACCCGCGGACGATTTTCTCAATTTCATTCCCGTTGATCACGACTCCTCCAGTTTGGAATTGAAGCGATGGCGATAACAGCTATTCACTTGACGACAGTTATTGACCAGCAGAAACGAAATATAACCCCCACGAGGCGGCAAACAAACAGTTTTGATTTATCCGATTTTGACAGGGAACGCGAATTCCGTTATGGTAGATTCATGTCTCCGGCGTGGAGCAAGCGGCAGGCTGAATCGCTGCAACCCCAGCAACTGAGTTCCAATGCTTGGACGTCCTCATGCGGCAAATACACATCAATTCTGTTCGGTTTGAAGAAAGGGGAAGCCAAGGGGAGAGCTGTAGGGAGGCAGCTATAATTCCGACGACTGGTGTATTGGGGTGATATGGGGAGTGGGGGGGGGGGTCTCTAATCAACTAGATGAATCGAAAATAACCGAGGACGAAAACGCGCTCTTCCGATTTTATCCGAGCCAGAGTCTCTGTAGTGATGCTGATGCTCGCCTTGGAAGTGCACCGCATCTGAATTCAGACGCTGTATCTTAGAAAGTCTACGAGAGAGGGTGGAGGGAGGGGGCGAGAAAGAGCGATAGAGATACGTATCTGTTCTCCCAAGGAAGGAAAATGTTGAGTGCAGGTCGAGTTTCTCTGGTCGAGCAGTTTCTTTCCCGTCGCCGTGCGTTACGGTTCATCGCCACCAGATGACTGTATCTTTCCCACGGCTCTGACTTAAGACATTAGTGAAGTTTTCATCTCTCCAAGACAGCAAACTGTCTCTGCCCCTGCAGCCCTGTTTGTCAGCCTTCCCCTGGGGTCCTAAAGCTACCAATGAGTGTGGAGAAGCCCATCAGCAGGCTTCCTGAGCGCATGCCATCACTGCTGAACCGCAGTGCTGTTTAAGTTTTAATTAGCAAAACGGATGACATTCCATACATCCCACTGGGCACTCTGGTTGAATCAACGTTGTTTCCAAGTCGTTTTCAATGTTATTACGTTGAATCAACGTGGAATAGACGTTGATGTGACGTCTGTGCCCAGTGGGAACAGACATGAGCGGAGCACGTTGCCTAGCGTAGCTTTGTTATCACAATCCATTTAGTGTTCATTCCGGACAAGTCATTAGCAGACCGAGACAAGCCTTATGAAGAGAGGGAGATTTATCAAGGGTGTCCACATCCCCAGAATAGAATAGAAGCGAGTCACAGCACAGTCACTGGATATGGTATCATCTTAATGAATACAAGGCTTTCTTCCATCGGGGCCTTTTTTTTCTGATTCTGTGCCACTCTGTAATTAATCATTTTACGGGACCGGCTTTTATTAGAGAACATGACCTCGAATGAGCGCCCTGTGGCAGCTCGAGCTGAAGTGACGTCAGCTCCCTCTAGTCTGGAACGCAAGTTTTTACAGCCCGCTAGTAAAGGGACATGATGTGGCAGGTTTAGCATCCTTGCTGTGTGTGCGTGCGTGCGTGCATGTGTGTGGTGTGTCTGTGCGTGTGTGAGAGAGAGAAAGAGCTCATCATTCGTGCGCGCGCTTTTCTACGTGCGTTGGTTTGTGTGTGCGCGCGCGTGTGTGTGTTAGTAATGAAGTAGCTAGGTGATGTGTCCTAGATAAATGGGGCTCATGCATCAACCCGCTGTACCACAAATCTTGGCATGATTTTCTCAGATGCTCACAGTAATGAGATGCACAGTAATGTTACATAAATCATTCGACAGTGTGTGTGTGTGTGCGTGCGTGTGTGCGTGAGAGAGATCGAGAGAGAGAGAGAGAGAGCGAGCGAGGGAGGGAAAGAGAGAGAGAGAGAACGCACTGCCCAATTATTAGGCTACATTTATGTTGAAGTTATTGAAATCTAAATACTATTTATATTACAGAACAAGCGGCAAAGCTCCATATGACACAAATGTTTGCTTTGTAGTCAGAGAAGCACATACAGATTAAACACAATGGAGTCTTTAAGAAGTAGAATAAATATGTAACAAAACTGTATACATATGCCATAGAAAAAGTATTTAAATAAACATTTTCTCAATTATGCATTTAGATACAAATGTCAAATATACAGTATGTTAACAATCCTTCCTTCAACGGACTATTCTATGGATTACATTTCGTGAAAATCCTAAATATCCATATGATGGTATTTATTTGTCTGGGTTTCGTGTGGAAACCCTCAATAAAGACACTGTAGTAGGATAGATCTTTATTCCAAATGCCATCACGGATAGACAATGCATTAAACAAACCATGGTACATTAAGGGTCAATTGAAACTCTGTGCCCGCCAGACAGTTTGTTTGCATCTTCACGTTGCTCCCCGGCCATTAACGCATGAATGATGTGTTTTAACAAGAGCGTTACATGTGCAGTCTCTTTCACGGCGCATTGACTTTAATTCATGCATATATCCAACTATTTGATAACATTGTTGTTGCCATCACTGGACATTATGTGGAGCTTGTTTTACTGAATGGGATTATAGCCTTTGGGATGCAATACAAGTTAGGTATTTATGATCGAATGCATACGTTAATAAATCGTTTTTATTACCTTCATTCACAGAAACATAAGCAATGCTATGGCCTTATAAACTTAGATTGATTCTGTGACTTTTTAGTTATATTTCAGGTTTAGCATATATTTTACATTGCCTCAGTAGTTCTCGAGAAAAGCTATGTAAGCTATGTTTACCCTATGTTAGTCTGTTTCCTTCAGTCGTCCATTCATCCCCCATTATCCAGCAGATTCCTTGAAATCTGAGTCAGTGTCGCCTTCTGTATGTATGCTCAATTCAGCACGGTCCTCCATCGGTAGACAGCGGAACAGCTACTCGAAAATATTTACACTTTGGAGAGGGAATAGTAACCGAATGAATCGCGACTGGTTAGTGTCTGTAGGCTATATGTCCTTATCAATGCCACTGCAATTAATGGGATGGTAAAAGTAATGTTAAAAATAATTCGACAATGCAGACTACTTTTGAAGTGGCGATTTCATATGAAACGCCTCTCGCCTTCGTCTAATTCCTCTGTCTCTCTTCTCTTCTCAAATGTTATTTGTCACATGCGTTTTAAACAACAGGTGCAGACTAACAGTCAAATAATTACCCAAGAATGCAGGATGAAAAATATAGAAAAAAGAATAACACAAAGAATAAATACACAATGAGTAACGATAACTTGGTTATATACACAAGGCTGGGTACCAGTACCGAGTCGATGTGCAGGGCTACAAGGTTATTGAGATACGTACCTATAGGTAGGGGTGAAGTGACTCGTCAACAGGATAGATAATAAACAGTAGCAACAGCGCACGTGATGAGCAGTGGTGGGATTTTTTTTTTGTCATACCTGAGTAAAAGTAAAGATACCCTAATAGAAAATAACTCAAGTAAAAGTGAAATTCACACAGTAAAATACCACTTAAGTAAAAGTCTAAAAGTATTTGGTTTTAAATATACTCAAGTATCAAAAGTAAATGTAATTGTTAAAATATTCTGAAGTACCAAAAGTAAAAGTATAAATCATTTCAAATTCCTTATATGAAGAAAACCAGACATTTTATTTGATTTATGTTACTTATAGATAGCCAGGGCACACTACAACACTCAGACATAATTTACAAAGGAAGCATTTGGTTTAGTGAGTCCATCAGATCAGAGGCAGTAGAGATGACCGGGGATACTCTTTTGATAAGTGCGTGAATTGGACCATTTTCCTGTCCTGATAAGCATTCAAAATGTAACTAGTACTGTGCTATTGGTTGTCAGGGAAAGTGTATGGAGTAAAAAGTACATTATTTTCTTTGGGAATGTAGTGAAGTAAAAGTAAAAGTTGTCCAAAATATAAATAGCAAAGTAAAGTACACATACCCCCAAAAAATGATTTATGTAGTACTTTAAAATATTTTTACTTAAGTACTTTACACCACTGGTGATGAGCCAGAATAGTTAGTGCAAAGAGGGTCAATGTAGATATCCTGGGTAGCTATTTGGTTAACTATTTAGTAGTCTTATGGCTTGGGGGTAGAAGCTGTTTATGGTCCTATTGGTTCCAGACTGGATGCATTGGTACCACTTCCTGTGCGGTAGCAGAGAAAACATTTTATGACTTGGATGGCTGGAGTCCGACAATTTTTAGGGCCTTCCTCTTACACCGCCTGGTACAGAGGTCCTGGATGTCAGGGAGCCTTGCGGTCAGATGCGGTCGGATGCCAAGCAGTTGCCACACCAAGCAATAATGCAGCCTGTCAAGATGCTCTCAATGGTGCAGCTGTATAACTTTTTGAGGACCTGAGGGCCCATGACAAATATTTTCAGCCTGCTGAGGGGGAACAGGCATTGTTGAGTCATCTTCACAACTGTCTTGGTGTGTGTGGACCATGTTAATTCCTTAGTGATGTGGACACCAAAGAACTTGAAGCTTTCGACCCGCTCCTCTTCAGCCCCATCGGTGTGGATGGGGGGCGTGGTCGGCCCTCCGTTCCCTGTAGTCCAAGATTAGCTTCTTTGTCTTGATGAAGTTGAGGGAGAGGTTGTTGTCCTGGCACCACACTGTTAGGTCTCTGACCTCCTCTATATAGGCTGTCTCATCGTTGTCAGTGAACAGATCCAGTTGCAAAGGGAGGTGTTCTGTCCCAGGGTCCTGAGAGGCAATAAAGATTGCGTGATCTGTGGATCTGTTGAGGCGGTATGCGAATTGGACTGGGTCCAAAGTGTCTGGGATGATGGTGTTGAAGTGAGCCATGACCAGCCTTTTAAAGCATTTCATGGCTACAGATGTGAGTGCTACGGTGTGATAGTCATGTAGACAGGTTACCTAGGCATTCTTGGATAAAGAGGCTATGGTGATATGCTTGAAACATGTAGGTATTACAGACTCGATTAGGGAAGACACCCGCCAGCTGGTCAGCGGCGCATGATCTGAGTGCACGTCCTGGTAATCCGTCTGGCCCCGCGGCCTTGTGAATGTTAACCATGTTTAAAGGTCCTAATCACATCAACTACAAAGAGCAAGATCACACAGTCATCCTAAACTGCTGGGGCTTTCATGCATGGTTCAGTATTGCTTACCTACATTCTGTATACTTCTGGCCCTTCTTTGGACACTGTGTTAACTAACCTCCAGACGAGCTTCAATGCCATACAACTCTCCTTCCGGTGCCTCCAACTGCTCTTAAATGCAAGTAAAACTAAATGCATGCTCTTCACCCGATCACTGCCCGCACCTGCCCGCCCGTCCAGCATCACTACTCTGGACGGTTCTGACTTAGAATATTTGGACAACTACAAATACCTAGGTGTCTGGTTAGACTGTAAACTCTCCTTCCAGTCTTACATTAAGCATCTCCAATCCAAAATTAAATCTAGAATCGGCTTCCTATTTCGCAACAAAGCATCCTTCACTCATGCTGCCAAACATACCCTCGTAAAACTGATCATCCTACCGATCCTTGACTTCGGCGGTGTCATTTACAAAATAGCTTCCAACACTCTACTCAAGAAATTGGATGCAGTCTATCACAGTGCCATCCGTTTTGTCACCAAAGCCCCATATACTACCCACCATTGCGACCTGTACTCTCTCGTTGGCTGGCCCTCGCTTCATACTCGTCGCCAAGCCCACTGGCTCCAGGTCATCTCCAAGTCTCTGCTAGGTAAAGCTCTGCCTTATCTCAGCTCACTGGTCACCATAGCAGCACCCACCCGTAGCACACACTCCAGCAGGTATTGTCACGCCCTGAACTTAGAGATCCTTTTAATTCTCTATTTGGTTAGGTCAGGGTGTGACTAGGGTGGGCAATCTATGTTTTCTATTTCTTTGTTGGCCTGGTATGGCTCCCAATCAGAGGCAGCTGTCTATCGTTGTCTCTGACTGGGGATCATATTTAGGCAGCCTTTTCCCACCTTTTGTTTGTGGGATCTTGTTTTTGTGTAGCTGCCTGTGAGCAGCCCAGAACATCACGTTTCGTTTTCTGCTGTATTGTTTTTGGTGAGTTTCATATTTATTAAACATGTGGTCACCCCCAAAGCCAATTCCTCCTTTGGCCGCCTTTCCTTCCAGTTCTCTGCCGCCAATGACTGGAACGAACTGCAAAAATCACTGAAGCTGGAGACTCCCTCACTAGCTTTAAGCACCAGCTTTCAGAGCAGCTCACAGATCCCTGCACCTTTACATAGCCCAGCTGTAATATAGCTCATCCAACTACCTCTTCCCCATACTGTATTTATTTATCTTGCTCCTTTGCACCCCAGTATCTCTACTTGCACATTCATCTTCTGCACATCAATCACTATATTGTAATTACTTCGCCACCATGGCCTATTTATTGCCTTACCTCCCTTATCTTACCTCATTTGCACACACTGTAAATAGATTTCTTTCTACTGTATTATTGACTGTATGTTTGTTTATTCCATGTGTAACTCTGTGTTGTTGTTTGTGTCGCACTGCTTTGCTTTATTCTTGGCCAGGTCACAGTTGTAAACGAGAACTTGTTCTCAACTAGCGTAGCTGGTTAAATAAAGGTGAAATAAAATAAAAACTAGGCTCTCATCACTGGATAGTTATTTTAAGTATCAGCTAAGCACATTATGGTTGCGTTCCCTGCTCATACGTTGCATGCATCAACCAATGGTTGAGTGCCACGTCATCGACTCTGTCATCAACTGACCGATTGCTATAACATATGATGTGGTTAGCTGATACCTAAAATACCTATCCAGGCGTTGTAAGATCTGGCAGGCGTCAGCAATGCCTGGGCAGAGGAACACGCCCCATATGCTATATGTCAGTCGATGACACAGTCAACGACGTACCACACAACCATTGGTTGATCCATGACTTTGCCAAATTTTACAACGCCTGGATAGTTTTTTTTGAACCTATCAGCTAACCACACCACACTGTATGTTATAGCAATCTGTCAGTCGATGACACAGTCGACGAAGCGGCACGTAACCATTGGTTGTTGCGTCGCTTCGCCTTAGCTGTGGAACGCGCCCTAAATGAGCACATAAGCAGGCTAAATTGATCCTAGAGTTAGGCTTAAGTTCAGTGTCCACATCACCAACAAACTATCACGGTCCAAACATACCAAGACAGTCGTGAAGAGGGCACGACAAAACCTTTTCCCCCTCAGGAGACTGAAAAGATTTGTCATGGGTCCCCAGATCCTCAAAAGGTTCTACGACTGCACCATCGAGAGCATCCTGGCCCGGTTGCATCACCGCCTGGTATGGCAACTGCTCGGCATCTGACCATAAGTTGCTACAGAGGGTAGTGCGATCGGCCCAATACATCACTGGGGCCAAGCTTCCTGCCATCCAGTACCTATATAATAGTCAATGTCAGAGGAAAGCTCATAAAATTGGCAGAGACTCCAGTCACCCAAGTTATAGACTGTTTTCTCTGCTACCGCATGGCAAGCGGTACTGGAGCGCCAAGTCTAGGATCAAAAGGCTCCTCAACAGCTTCTACCCCCAAGCCATAAGAATGCTGAACAATTCATAAAATCGCCACCGGACTATTTACATTGATCCCCCCTCCATTTTGTACACTCGCTGTTTGTTTATTATCTATGCATAGTCACTTCACCCCCACCTACATGTACAGATTACCTCAACTAGCATGTACCCCTGCAACTGACTCGGTACTGGTGCCCCCTGTATATAGACTCATTGTTGTTATTCTTATTGTGTTACTTTTATTATAACTTTTTATTTTAATCTACTTGGTAAATATTTTCTTCTTCTTGAACTGCACTGTTGGTTAAGGGCTTGTAATTAAGCATTTCACGGTAAAGTCTACACTTGTTGTATTATGCACAAGTGACAAATAACATTTGATTTAATTTCATTTGAAGTTAGTAACGTCTGTAAGTCCATGTAAAGTCAATGTTGCTGCAATGAATTGGAATGGTCAAACAACGGGGGGAAATATTTCACAATAGCTTGACATTGCCTCCTTAGTTTGTTCGCAATAGTTTATGCACAGACAATTATTATTATTATTATTGGTTATTTAAATAATCAGGCTAAGTGAAAAATGAACAGTTAATAGGGATTTATCATTTAAATAAATTAAATGAGTTATTAGCCTACGTTATAGATAGAGTGGACTTTCATTGTCGCACCCGGCATCCGTGCATGCCCATCTCTGTTGAATTTATTTTCTTATTGTTAGCCCTAGATCATTTAATCATCCAGGGTTTGCTAGAAACACACATTCCATATATTCCATCAATGTATGAACTTCATAGAGAGCAATAGTAATGTCGTCTTTTTGTAGGCACTAACTCCGCCATGGTTCGTTCGTGTATGAACTTCATAGAGAGCAATAGTAATGTTGTCTTTTTGTAGGCACTAACTCCGCCATGGTTCGTTGGTGTATGAACTTCATAGAGAGCAATAGTAATGTCGTCTTTTTGTAGGCACTAACTCCGCCATGGTTCGTTGGTGTATGAACTTCATAGAGAGCAATAGTAATGTCGTCTTTTTGTAGGCACTAACTCCGCCATGGTTCGTTGGTGTATGAACTTCATAGAGAGCAATAGTAATGTCGTCTTTTTGTAGGCACTAACTCCGCCATGGTTCGTTGGACAAAGCTTATGGGAAATTATTTGTAGTGTTTTTGGATAAATGCCAAAAATAAGGAGCTGATCATGGACTACAGGAAAAGGAGGGCCGGACACAACCCCATTCACATTGACGGGGCTGTAGTGGAGCGGGTCGAGAGTTTCAAATTCCTTGGTGTCCACATCACCAGCAAACTATCATGGTCCAAACACACCAAGACAGTCGTGAAGAGGGCACGACAACACCTTTTCCCCCTCAGGAGACGGAAAAGATTTGGCATTGGTCCCCAGATCCTTAAAATGTTCTACAGCTGCACCATCGAGAGCATCCTGACCGGTTGCATCAACACCTGGTATGGCAACTGCTCGACATGCGACCGTAAGGTCTTGTAAGGGCTTTACAAGTAGGTATTTCCCAGTTGTATTCGGCGCACGTGACAAATAATATTTGTTTTGGAATAAGGTTTGTGGTAAGCACAGGCTTAGATCTTATACATTTTGTTCTATGAGATAATCTCCATCAGCTAACGTCACCTTTTGTGAAATTGTAATTATTTATGTAATCAGATAAAACACATACAGCACATAAAGGCTTCATAATTCATAAACTTCATGTTAACTGACTGGTATTATCTCATAGAATAAAACGTATAAGATCTCCTAAGCTTGTGTTAAGCACACAGACCTTATTTTCGGCATTCATCCCAAAACCATATTCTTTCCTCAAAGGAATGGGTGAACGAAGTAGAGTTATTTATTTTCAGGTTTTAGGACTACAAGCGGGCGAGCTCTATTTATGGACAGCAACATCCATAAGACGCTTTCTCAGAAACTTCCTGATTGGCCCTTTCAGTAGCCAATCACATTCGAGAGAGACGTGTAGCGCAGCAAGAGCATCTTCCAACATGGCGTCTGTATCCTCGGGATTCCCTTTCAACCTGCCGGTTGCATCTCTGTTGCTGATCCTGCTGCTATGCCTGCATTCGGGGGGAGGCCAGAAGAAGAAAGAGGTAACGGCGTTTCTATATAAACACGTTTCAAAAGCATAACAGTGTGATTATGCGGCGTATTTTGGACCAAGGTGCAGCAGAGCGATATGCTACCTTTGCCGTCTCCAGAATGATGCTCGAGCCGAGATACAGACCGAGGCCGTTGTCCCGAACGACTCAAAATGTTTTCATTTATCGCTGCGCGTTCTCCAACTTTACACAATAATGGATATATACGAAATTATACAGGCGCATTGGATACAGTTGATTGTTTTAACAGAATATACATTTTTTGTTAGCCAAGGATTATATTCTGATAGGCTATTTTGATCAACTCTAGTGGGCATACCTAGGCTACGTCATCATTACACGGCAGGGTTGCATTCATAACGCCCATTCTGTTTCATAAACGGAAGCAAACATAACGAAACGCGGAGGGACCTAGGTGAATTCAAATCAAATTGTATTTGTCACGTGCGCCGAATACAACTGACGTAGACCTTAGAGTGCAATGTTTACTTTACAATCCCTTAACCAACAATGCAGTTTTAAGAAATATACAAACAAAAAAAGAATAATGAAAGTAACAAATAACAATAGCGAGGCTATATACAGGGGGTACTGGTACAGAGTCAATGTGTGGGGGCACGGGTTAGTCGATGTAATTGAGATAATATATACATGTGGGTAGAGTTATGCCTTCCTAACCATCTTAAATAAACATGCCCCATTCAAGAAATTTAGAACCAGGAACAGATACAGCCCTTGGTTCTCCCCAGACCTGACTGCCCTTAACCAACACAAAAACATCCTATGGCGTTCTGCATTAGCATCGAACAGCCCCCGTGATATGCAGCTGTTCAGGGAAGCTAGAAATCATTATACACAGGCAGTTAGAAAAGCCAAGGCTAGCTTTTTCAAGCAGAAATTTGCTTCCTGCAACACTAACTCAAAAAAGTTCTGGGACACTGTAAAGTCCATGGAGAATAAGAACACCTCCTCCCAGCTGCCCACTGCACTGAAGATAGGAAACACTGTCACCACTGATAAATCCACCATAATTGAGAATTTCAATAAGCATTTTTCTACGGCTGGCCATGCTTTCCACCTGGCTACTCCTACCCCGGACAACAGCACTGCACCCCCAACAGCAACTCGCCCAAGCCTTCCCCATTTCTCCTTCTCCCAAATCCATTCAGCTGATGTTCTGAAAGAGCTGCAAAATCTGGACCCCTACAAATCAGCCGGGCTAGACAATCTGGACCCTTTCTTTCTAAAATTATCTGCCGAAATTGTTGCCACCCCTATTACTAGCCTGTTCAACCTCTCTTTCGTGTCGTCTGAGATTCCCAAAGATTGGAAAGCAGCTGCGGTCATCCCCCTCTTCAAAGGGGGGGACACTCTTGACCCAAACTGCTACAGACCTATATCTATCCTACCGTGCCTTTCTAAGGTCTTCGAAAGCCAAGTCAACAAACAGATTACCGACCATTTCGAATCTCACCATACCTTCTCTGCTATGCAATCTGGTTTCAGAGCTGGTCATGGGTGCACCTCAGCCACGCTCAAGGTCCTAAACGATATCTTAACCGCCATCGATAAGAAACATTACTGTGCAGCCGTATTCATTGATCTGGCCAAGGCTTTCGACTCTGTCAATCACCATATCCTCATCGGCAGACTCGACAGCCTTGGTTTCTCAAATGATTGCCTCGCCTGGTTCACCAACTACTTCTCTGATAGAGTTCAGTGTGTCAAGTCGGAGGGTCTGCTGTCCGGACCTCTGGCAGTCTCTATGGGGGTGCCACAGGGTTCAATTCTTGGACCGACTCTCTTCTCTGTATACATCAATGAGGTCGCTCTTGCTGCTGGTGAGTCCCTGATCCACCTCTACGCAGACGACACCATTCTGTATACTTCCGGCCCTTCTTTGGACACTGTGTTAACAACCCTCCAGGCAAGCTTCAATGCCATACAACTCTCCTTCCGTGGCCTCCAATTGCTCTTAAATACAAGTAAAACTAAATGCATGCTCTTCAACCGATCGCTACCTGCACCTACCCGCCTGTCCAACATCACTACTCTGGACGGCTCTGACTTAGAATACGTGGACAACTACAAATACTTAGGTGTCTGGTTAGACTGTAAACTCTCCTTCCAGACCCATATCAAACATCTCCAATCCAAAGTTAAATCTAGAATTGGCTTCCTATTTCGCAACAAAGCATCCTTCACTCATGCTGCCAAACATACCCTTGTAAAACTGACCATCCTACCAATCCTCGACTTTGGCGATGTCATTTACAAAATAGCCTCCAATACCCTACTCAACAAATTGGATGCAGTCTATCACAGTGCAATCCGTTTTATCACCAAAGCCCCATATACTACCCACCATTGCGACCTGTACGCTCTCGTTGGCTGGCCCTCGCTTCATACTCGTCGCCAAACCCACTGGCTCCATGTCATCTACAAGACCCTGCTAGGTAAAGTCCCCCCTTATCTCAGCTCGCTGGTCACCATAGCATCTCCCACCTGTAGCACACGCTCCAGCAGGTATATCTCTCTAGTCACCCCCAAGACCAATTCTTTCTTTGGCCGCCTCTCCTTCCAGTTCTCTGCTGCCAATGACTGGAACGAACTACAAAAATCTCTGAAACTGGAAACACTTATCTCCCTCACTAGCTTTAAGCACCAACTGTCAGAGCAGCTCACAGATTACTGCACCTGTACATAGCCCACCTAAAATTTAGCCCAAACAACTACCTCTTTCCCAACTGTATTTAATTTTTATTTATTTATTTATTTTGCTCCTTTGCACCCCATTATTTTTTTATTTCTACTTTGCACATTCTTCCATTGCAAAACTACCATTCCAGTATTTTACTTGCTATACTGTATTTACTTTGCCATCATGGCCTTTTTTTGCCTTTACCTCCCTTCTCACCTCATTTGCTCACATTGTATATAGACTTGTTTATACTGCATTATTGACTGTATGTTTGTTTTTACTCCATGTGTAACTCTGTGTCGTTTTATCTGTCGAACTGCTTTGCTTTATCTTGGCCAGGTCGCAATTGTAAATGAGAACTTGTTCTCAACTTGCCTACCTGGTTAAATAAAGGTAAAATAAAAATAAAAAAATAAAATTAAAGTGACTTGTGCATAGATTTTAACAGAGAGTGACAGCAGCGTTAAAGAGGGGGAGCAATCAAATAGTCTGGCTAGTCATTTTATTTAATGTTCAGTAGTCTTATGGCTTGGGGGTAGAAGCTGTTTAGAAGCCTCTTGGAAATAGACTTGGCGCTCTGGGATTGCTTGCCGTGTGGTAGCAGAGAGAACAGTCTGACTAGGGTGGCTGGTGTCTTTGACCATTTTTAGGGCCTTCCACTGACACCGCCTGTTATAGAGTTCCTGGATGGCAGGAAGCTTGGCCCCAGTGACGTACTGGGCCGTACGCACTACCCTCTGCAGTGCCTTGCGGTCGGATGCCGAGCAGTTGCCATAGCAAGCAGTGATGCAACCATGCTCTCAATGGTGCAGCTGTAGAACCTTTTGAGGATCTGAGGTCCCATGGCAAATCATTTCAGTCTCCTGAGGGGGAATAGGTTTTGTCGTGCCCTCTTCATGACTGTCTTGGTGTGTTTGGACTAGAGCTCGACCGATTAATCGGAATGGCCGATTAATTAGGGCCGATTTCAAGTTTTCATAACAACAATAACAAACTTCTCTTGCGTTCATTGCACGCAGAGTCAGTGTATATGCAACAGTTTGGGCCGCCTAATTTGCCAGAATTGTATGTAATTATGACATAACATTGAAGGTTGTGCAATGTAACAGGAATATTTAGACTGGTTGCCACCCGTTAGATAAAATACGGAACGGATCCGTATTTCACTGAAAGAATAAACGTCTTGTTTTCGAGATAATAGTTTCCGGATTCGACCATATTAATGACCTAAGGCTCGTAATTCTGTGTGTTATCATGTTATAACTAAGCCTATGATTTGATAGAGCAGTCTGACTGAGCGATGGTAGGCAGCAGCAGGCTCGTAAGCATTCATTCAAACAGCACTTTCGTGCGTTTGCCAGCAGCTGTTTATGACTTCAAGCCTATCAACTCCCGAGATTAGGCTGGTGTAACCGATGTGAAATGGCAAGCTAGTTAGCGGGGTGCGCGCTAATAGCATTTCAAACGTCACTCGCTCTGAGACTTTGAGTGGTTTTTCCCCTTGCTCAGCAAGGGCCGCGGCTTTTGTGGAGCGATGGGTAACGCTGCTTCGAGGGTGGCTGTTGTCGATGTGTTCCTGATTCGAGCCCAGGTAGGAGCGAGGAGAGGGGTGGAAGCTATACTGTTACACTGGCAATACTAAAGTGCCTATAAGAACATCCAATAGTCAAAGGTATATGAAATACAAATGGTATAGAGAGAAATAGTCCTGTAATTCCTATAATAACTACAACCTAAAACTTCTTACCTGGGAATATTGAAGACTCATGTTAAAAGGAACCACCAGCTTTCATATGTTCTCATGTTCTGAGCAAGGAACTTAAACGTTAGCTTTCTTTACATGGCACATATTGCACTTTTACTTTCTTCTCCAACACTTTGTTTTTGCATTATTTAAACCAAATTGAACATGTTTCATTATTTATTTGAGGCTTAATTGATTTTACTGATGTATTATATTAAGTTAAAATAAGTGTTCATTCAGTATTGTTGTAATTGTCAATATTACAAATAAATAAGATTGTTGTCCTGGCACCACACGGCCAGGTCTCCCTATATGCTGTCTCGTCGTTGTTGGTGATCAGGCCTACCACTGTTGTGTCATTGGCAAACAATATTCACGGTTTTCGGTTTCAATACATTTGTTAAACATTAAATGCATTAGTAAATAATGACATTTCAATGATTTTAGAGCTTTTTTTCATGGAAATCCCAAAGCCAAAACTTGAGAACATTCCATTTGTAAAACATTGCAAATATTCCACTGTCTCTGTCTGGTCCACATTAGACATCAATAGGAAATTACTATAAAATAATTAAATATTTTAGTTGTTTATATGTCTTTGTTTTATTTGACTATTTTTCATTCCTTAAAGTCCTCATCTCTGCTCAGGCAGTAACAGCCATCCAAACCATCTAATGTTATCTCCTCCCCATACTGTACTGTCTTTAGTCATCCTGTTTAGCTAGGCTAGCCTGCCTAAGTATGCTGCAGAGCTGTCTGACGATCATTTTACTACTTCTTCAAAGTAGATGAGGCATACTTTCTCGAACTGTCTCTGTCCCTCTGGTCATCGTGTACATTACTATCTCATGCGGTCTGTGTACATCTAACCTAACGTAGCAGGCGTAAAAGTGTGTCTTTCCAGAGATCTGTATATAATGACTAGATGCTCACGTCTCCGCCCTAGCAATGGGTGTCTTTGTATCAAAGGTGAGAAAGCAGGCGACAAGCTTAGGTCCAAAATAAGCCCATAGAAAGGCATTATTTTGCACACATTTTGGCCAGAGTGAAACCTCTCACTTCGCCTCTTCCTCTTTGGTCCGTCTCTGTCCGAGCAGTGAAAAAAAGGTGCAATGGATAATGGTCATCGTGGTTGTTTACTACGTTTCTGCACTGAACTAGGTTGAATATTTGTGTAATGAAACTACAACTCCCTTCAGCCCAGCGTCCCACAGTTCTTGACTTGATTTCTCTCGTGAATGATTTCATTTATCACTAGAGAAACAGCGGGTTGGACTCTCCCCCAAAAATTACAAAATGGAATTCAAGTAATTGAACCGATGTAGGTCAATTAGTTGTTTAATAACCAGAAAAAAAACAATGTTGGTTAATCGCTTGGCACTACCTATTAATAATGAATGTTAATTAGAATTCAAGCTACATGTGCCCGACTGTACTTCATTTGAACTCACAACTGTCTGTTTGCTAGCCTGAATTCCAGTCTGTCTGTTTGTGCTATCCTTCCAACTCCTTGTCACTCATTGTCATGCTTGGTTTGACAATGACAGTAATGGATTGGCAAGGGCACAAATGGATCTGGCACCAGGCAATTTGTGATAACATAGACCTATGCTAAAATATTTTCAATCTACAAGCCATAGTGGCAGAGTCTGTGTCTCTCAATATGTGCTTCCCATTGATACACATGTATAAAACTCCACTACTACCCTCTTGTTTCTACAACAGCTGTACATGCCTCCCCTTCCTTCTTTCCTAGCTAGTCTCCCTTCATTTCTCTCTGCTGTGTTAATGCAGGGTGGCAGGCAGGCGGACAGGCGGCCCTGCTAGTTCGCTAGCTGCACGTTGGGGACTAGTGGAGAGAAATAGCGCCTTGTCTGGCTGTGAGAAAATATGATCTTTCTGTGACCTCCCTCAGGCAGAAACTGTGGGGGCGGAAGATCTTATTGAGCCCAAAAGGGGTAAAGCGGCGAAGCAGCAACTTTGCATTCTGCTAGCTCACCCCGGCGGCATAACGGCCCGCTCTCCAAATCGCCCCTGCGAGTGTTGGCGCGAGACCCCAGAGCGCTGAGGGCCGCAGTATTTCTGAGGCACTGTCTCAAAAGTCTTTAATATATTTGTCGAAAGCCCAGGTTTCACTTCTCCCTGGAGTGTTTTGGAAAGAGGGGGGGGGGGGAGTATTGGAATGGACCAAAGGAGGGGAAATAGTCACAGTGAGGTATATTTATGTCAGTTTGATGGTACACCGTTCATCACAGAAACTAAATATGATACTTTCCCCCCCATTTTATGTCTGCCTAATGGAAATGGGGACTGAAAGGACACTGTAAGCAGTTCTGGCTCCCCGGGACCAGCTGGGGATTGGGATAAAGCACAGCGTCACTTGTTTTTGTTTTCCCAGAGTAACTTTATAGGCCCTATAGCAGTGCTGTTCAATCCAATAGGGCTGCACCAGGCTCCACCTTTTCCTCCCAGCTAAGGTTGTAAAGGGACAGTATGTTATGGGAAAATGTTGATGTTGATCAGTGAACTGCCAGAATTTTGGTGATTTTCAATTTTGGGGGGGAATTTTAACAGATGACATCTATTGGCCTTTTTTGGTACTTCAGATTATCTCTGGCTCAGAGTGGCCTGATCCATGTAAAATATATAACATCATCAAATAAGATGATTACAAAAAATAAAGAAATAGAATGACCAAGCTGTAGAATATTATTGTAAATATATACCGTCAACTTAGTGAATACCGTTGGTGTTTAAAATGAGGGTTTCTGTCTTTGTTTTGCCACCAAACTGGTGGCAGTTGTGAAGAAAGTTCATGCTTGGAAGAGATGCAGGGTTCATTTTAAATAATGCCATTGTTGATTCATTGCTTTATTCATTAATTAGCCTCAGCTATTTTCTCTTGAACCATATGTTCTATCCACTAGAAACTCATGGACAAAAAAAAAATGATTAAAGTGTAAATTACCAAAGTTACCATAAATTACCTGCTAAGTACCAACACTACTGAGGATTCCGGTAACTTTGGTAATATACCGGTAACTTTTCAACCTTAGCCCGAGCCCCGGAGCAATACTGATCCACAAAGCCTTATCAAGGTCTTGAGAACAAACATGTTCTCCCTTTACATCCTGTATGTAGACTTAGGCCTATATATAGGCCTATCTCCTCTTCGCTCCAGGTAGGAAGAGAACACCTGAAAACATGATTGTGATTCGAGAGCCATGCTGTCCCGCTAGTCAGAACAATGCGTTGGACTGCAGTCCTTCTCCCCAGGGACTCAGCCTTGGTCTCACACTGGAAAGAGCCATGCTGTCCCGCTAGTCAGAACAATGCGTTGGACTGCAGTCCTTCTCCCCAGGGACTCAGCCTTGGTCTCACACTGGAAAGAGCCATGCTGTCCCGCTAGTCAGAACAATGCGTTGGACTGCAGTCCTTCTCCCCAGGGACTCAGCCTTGGTCTCACACTGGAAAGAGTTTGCTGTCCCGCTAGTCAGAACAATGCGTTGGACTGCAGTCCTTCTCCCCAGGGACTCAGCCTTGGTCTCACACTGGAAAGAGCCATGCTGTCCCGCTAGTCAGAACAATGCGTTGGACTGCAGTCCTTCTCCCCAGGGACTCAGCCTTGGTCTCACACTGGAAAGAGCCATGCTGTCCCGCTAGTCAGAACAATGCGTTGGACTGCAGTCCTTCTCCCCAGGGACTCAGCCTTGGTCTCACACTGGAAAGAGTTTGCTGTCCCGCTAGTCAGAACAATGCGTTGGACTGCAGTCCTTCTCCCCAGGGACTCAGCCTTGGTCTCCTACTGGAAAGAGCCATGCTGTCCCGCTAGTCAGAACAATGCGTTGGACTGCAGTCCTTCTCCCCAGGGACTCAGCCTTGGTCTCACACTGGAAAGAGTTTGCTGTCCCGCTAGTCAGAACAATGCGTTGGACTGCAGTCCTTCTCCCCAGGGACTCAGCCTTGGTCTCACACTGGAAAGAGCCATGCTGTCCCGCTAGTCAGAACAATGCGTTGGACTGCAGTCCTTCTCCCCAGGGACTCAGCCTTGGTCTCACACTGGAAAGAGTTTGCTGTCCCGCTAGTCAGAACAATGCGTTGGACTGCAGTCCTTCTCCCCAGGGACTCAGCCTTGGTCTCACACTGGAAAGAGTTTGCTGTCCCGCTAGTCAGAACAATGCGTTGGACTGCAGTCCTTCTCCCCAGGGACTCAGCCTTGGTCTCACACTGGAAAGAGTTTGCTGTCCCGCTAGTCAGAACAATGCGTTGGACTGCAGTCCTTCTCCCCAGGGACTCAGCCTTGGTCTCACACTGGAAAGAGTTTGCTGTCCCGCTAGTCAGAACAATGCGTTGGACTGCAGTCCTTCTCCCCAGGGACTCAGCCTTGGTCTCACACTGGAAAGAGTTTGCTGTCCCGCTAGTCAGAACAATGCGTTGGACTGCAGTCCTTCTCCCCAGGGACTCAGCCTTGGTCTCACACTGGAAAGAGCCATGCTGTCCCGCTAGTCAGAACAATGCGTTGGACTGCAGTCCTTCTCCCCAGGGACTCAGCCTTGGTCTCACACTGGAAAGAGCCATGCTGTCCCGCTAGTCAGAACAATGCGTTGGACTGCAGTCCTTCTCCCCAGGGACTCAGCCTTGGTCTCACACTGGAAAGAGCCATGCTGTCCCGCTAGTCAGAACAATGCGTTGGACTGCAGTCCTTCTCCCCAGGGACTCAGCCTTGGTCTCACACTGGAAAGAGCCATGCTGTCCCGCTAGTCAGAACAATGCGTTGGACTGCAGTCCTTCTCCCCAGGGACTCAGCCTTGGTCTCACACTGGAAAGAGCCATGCTGTCCCGCTAGTCAGAACAATGCGTTGGACTGCAGTCCTTCTCCCCAGGGACTCAGCCTTGGTCTCACACTGGAAAGAGTTTGCTGTCCCGCTAGTCAGAACAATGCGTTGGACTGCAGTCCTTCTCCCCAGGGACTCAGCCTTGGTCTCACACTGGAAAGAGTTTGCTGTCCCGCTAGTCAGAACAATGCGTTGGACTGCAGTCCTTCTCCCCAGGGACTCAGCCTTGGTCTCACACTGGAAAGAGCCATGCTGTCCCGCTAGTCAGAACAATGCGTTGGACTGCAGTCCTTCTCCCCAGGGACTCAGCCTTGGTCTCACACTGGAAAGAGCCATGCTGTCCCGCTAGTCAGAACAATGCGTTGGACTGCAGTCCTTCTCCCCAGGGACTCAGCCTTGGTCTCACACTGGAAAGAGCCATGCTGTCCCGCTAGTCAGAACAATGCGTTGGACTGCAGTCCTTCTCCCCAGGGACTCAGCCTTGGTCTCACACTGGAAAGAGCCATGCTGTCCCGCTAGTCAGAACAATGCGTTGGACTGCAGTCCTTCTCCCCAGGGACTCAGCCTTGGTCTCACACTGGAAAGAGCCATGCTGTCCCGCTAGTCAGAACAATGCGTTGGACTGCAGTCCTTCTCCCCAGGGACTCAGCCTTGGTCTCACACTGGAAAGAGTTTGCTGTCCCGCTAGTCAGAACAATGCGTTGGACTGCAGTCCTTCTCCCCAGGGACTCAGCCTTGGTCTCACACTGGAAAGAGTTTGCTGTCCCGCTAGTCAGAACAATGCGTTGGACTGCAGTCCTTCTCCCCAGGGACTCAGCCTTGGTCTCACACTGGAAAGAGCCATGCTGTCCCGCTAGTCAGAACAATGCGTTGGACTGCAGTCCTTCTCCCCAGGGACTCAGCCTTGGTCTCACACTGGAAAGAGCCATGCTGTCCCGCTAGTCAGAACAATGCGTTGGACTGCAGTCCTTCTCCCCAGGGACTCAGCCTTGGTCTCACACTGGAAAGAGCCATGCTGTCCCGCTAGTCAGAACAATGCGTTGGACTGCAGTCCTTCTCCCCAGGGACTCAGCCTTGGTCTCACACTGGAAAGAGCCATGCTGTCCCGCTAGTCAGAACAATGCGTTGGACTGCAGTCCTTCTCCCCAGGGACTCAGCCTTGGTCTCACACTGGAAAGAGCCATGCTGTCCCGCTAGTCAGAACAATGCGTTGGACTGCAGTCCTTCTCCCCAGGGACTCAGCCTTGGTCTCACACTGGAAAGAGCCATGCTGTCCCGCTAGTCAGAACAATGCGTTGGACTGCAGTCCTTCTCCCCAGGGACTCAGCCTTGGTCTCACACTGGAAAGAGCCATGCTGTCCCGCTAGTCAGAACAATGCGTTGGACTGCAGTCCTTCTCCCCAGGGACTCAGCCTTGGTCTCACACTGGAAAGAGCCATGCTGTCCCGCTAGTCAGAACAATGCGTTGGACTGCAGTCCTTCTCCCCAGGGACTCAGCCTTGGTCTCACACTGGAAAGAGTTTGAAGGAGGTTAAGATTATTCCTGTGGAAGAGCTAGAACAATGTGTCAACTTGAGTCCAACACACCTACGCACTAACTGTGTTTTCTCCTATTAGCAGATTACCCACTGAACAGTCAGGGAGGGAGGGACGTGTGTTCCCAAATGGCGCCCTGTTACCTATAGGGCGGCGGTCAAAAGTAGTGCACTATGTAGGGAATAGGGTGCCAGTTGGGACACAGCGAGGGAGTGGGGGAGACCCTTTTCTGCTCTAAGAGCCGTATTGGTTGAAGCCTTGTCCATGCTGAGTCCATGGTTCCTTTGAGTGGTGCGCCTACTGGGTGTTTGATGGAGTTAGTTAAATGCTAAAAGCAGAAACCGCCAGCGCTGTGTGATGCATGTGGTTGGACGCGCATGGACAGAGATGGGGTTTCACGCTGGTCTGGTCTCCCATCTCTTTCTCTCTCTCTCTCTCCCTCTCTCTCTCCTCTGTTTTCTCTCATCTTGCTAGCTCGCTCTCTCTCATCTCTCACTCTCGCTCTTATCTTGCTTGCTCTCATCTCTCTCATCTCTTTCTCTCTCACGTTCTCTCTCTCTCTCTCCCTCCCTCCCTCTCAGCATGTTCATCTCATCGGGCTGAGGTAGCATACAGAGTGTAGCCCCTCATATACAGAAGTAGGATCTTCATTTGATCGTGCTTTTGTTGATGAGAATTTTCCTGCTTAGCAGGATTTGCAAACTTGGTTTAAAAAGGCTTCTAAAGTTTATCATTTCCACTTTAACATTTCACACGTGATTTGCATTAATTTAACATGTATCAATCCCTACAACCTATTCCATGTATTATAATCCACATAATAATTCACATTTCCTGTTGCTGAAGGATATTTTCCCTGCTGTAGCAAACTGGCCCAGATCCTACCGCTGTATACATTCTCATAATGAGACGAAGGACTCAGCACGATTGGAGTTATAAGTGCACCACGACTCTCTGCGTATTCATCTCTGGGCTCCGCACCCTCGTATGCCCGCTCAAAAACGATGACGTTGTGCGGGGGCGCCACACGGGGGCTGGCGCGTGGAGTTGATGGGTGAGCATGTCCGCGGTGACCCATTGAGTTGGTTTTGAGCTGTTGTGATTCTGTGAATGCAGCGTTAGGCTTGGTAAGGTTATTTATCCTCTTTATTTTCTACCCGCCCTCTCTTCTCTTTATCTTACGCTCTCTTTCTCTCTCTCTCGCTCTCTCAAACTCTCTCTCTCTCTCTCTCTCTCTCTCTCTTTCTCTTTTTCTCTCTCTCTCTCTCTCTCTCTCTCTCTCTCTCTCTCTCTCTCTCTCTCTCTCTCGCTCTCTTTCTCTCTCTTGCTCTCTCAAACTCTCTTTCTCTCTCGCTCTCTTTCTCTCTCTTGCTCTCTCAAACTCTCTTTCTCTCTCGCTCTCTTTCTCTCTCGCTCTCACGCACTCTCCTCGGTCTCTGCCTGTCTCGTTCTCTCTCGCTCTCTCGCTCAGCGTAATAAATTAGGGATGATGGCCTAATGGAAACTTCCATGCTCTGACTGGACTCTGAAACATCAGCATCCCAGTGGTGCTGTTATTATTAGCATAGCTAATGCTAAGGTGTCTCGGCAGCCATGTTTAGGCCCGAGCCAGAGATGAGGGATGATTTGTATTGTGCCCTGGAAGCATTGCGAAAAGGATTGTCCATGTCAGCAAGGCCTGGTGCCCCGGGCTATAGGGGGAAGTTACGTGATATATCAACATTACAGACCGTGTCCCATTGCAGTGGCACCAGTGTTAAGAGGAGAATGATTCTGAACAGGGTTGGAAGGAGGAAGGGCACACAGACACACACCCTCCACAACTAAGCCTCAACAGTACCATCTGTAATTGGTTGTCAGAGGGGAGGGGGGGGGGTTGTTGTTGTGATTTCTTTCATTACCTACCAGGGTTATGAATAATTGATAACAGTACATTGTCAGCCAGTCATTCTGGTGATGGATGCCTTGAACCTCAGACATTTCCGTTCCCCCCCTTTTTTTGACATTTTCCAACTCATTTCCCTGGCAGTAACTCTGAGTCGAAGGGAGGGCCGGGCCCCTCTCTCTCTCTCTCGATGGTGTGTGACTTGACATTCTTGTGAAAATGAATCTCTGCTCCATTAATCAGAGAAAAACAGTCCTCCAAGTCCCGGAGATGAGTGGAAGAAGCCGTGAAGTGATTAAAGTGTATTTTTGATTTCAGGTTGGTTTTGAGGTTTGAGAAGGCACTCATATGTGGCTACCTTTTTGGTGACGCAACAATGATTTGGCCACTTCCCTATATTACCATTAATATCATTCAGCAGAATCTATTTCGGGGCCTGTTTGCTGGAACCAGATTAAGCCTGTTCCTGGACTAAACATCTTTTTCATTGAGAATGCTTTCTAGACCTGGTGAGGAAACCAGCCCTTGTTATTTAAACTGAGGGCCTACGGGATTGAACGAGGGATGTCATTGCGTTACTTGTATGAATCTAGCAGTACACACCCTTTTGATTCCATGTTTATCACGTGTTGCTTCTGCCGAAGATTATGAAGAGCTTAAATCCCCCTGCCATACCTCCATCTATATCCCTCCCTTCATCACCTGCCCACCCCTCCACTGATCTGCTCCATCCCCCTGCCATACCTCCATCTATATCCCTCCCTTCATCACCTGCCCACCCCTCCACTGATCTGCTCCATCCCCCTGCCATACCTCCATCTATATCCCTCCCTTCATCACCTGCCCACCCCTCCACTGATCTGCTCCATCCCCCTGCCATACCTCCATCTATATCCCTCCCTTCATCACCTGCCCACCCCTCCACTGATCTGCCCCTTCCCCCTGCTATACCTCCATCTATATCCCTCCCTTCATCACCTGCCCACCCCTCCACTGATCTGCCCCTTCCCCCTGCTATACCTCCATCTATATCCCTCCCTTCATCACCTGCCCACCCCTCCACTGATCTGCCCCTTCCCCCTGCCATACCTCCATCTATATCCCTCCCTTCATCACCTGCCCACCCCTCCACTGATCTGCCCCATCCCCCTGCCATACCTCCATCTATATCCCTCCCTTCATCACCTGCCCACCCCTCCACTGATCTGCTCCATCCCCCTGCCATACCTCCATCTATATCCCTCCCTTCATCACCTGCCCACCCCTCCACTGATCTGCCCCTTCCCCCTGCCATACCTCCATCTATATCCCTCCCTTCATCACCTGCCCACCCCTCCACTGATCTGCCCCTTCCCCCTGCCATACCTCCATCTATATCCCTCCCTTCATCACCTGCCCACCCCTCCACTGATCTGCTCCATCCCCCTGCCATACCTCCATCTATATCCCTCCCTTCATCACCTGCCCACCCCTCCACTGATCTGCTCCATCCCCCTGCCATACCTCCATCTATATCCCTCCCTTCATCACCTGCCCACCCCTCCACTGATCTGCCCCTTCCCCCTGCCATACCTCCATCTATATCCCTCCCTTCATCACCTGCCCACCCCTCCACTGATCTGCCCCTTCCCCCTGCCATACCTCCATCTATATCCCTCCCTTCATCACCTGCCCACCCCTCCACTGATCTGCTCCTTCCCCCTGCCATACCTCCATCTATATCCCTCCCTTCATCACCTGCCCACCCCTCCACTGATCTGCTCCATCCCCCTGCCATACCTCCATCTATATCCCTCCCTTCATCACCTGCCCACCCCTCCACTGATCTGCCCCTTCCCCCTGCCATACCTCCATCTATATCCCTCCCTTCATCACCTGCCCACCCCTCCACTGATCTGCCCCTTCCCCCTGCCATACCTCCATCTATATCCCTCCCTTCATCACCTGCCCACCCCTCCACTGATCTGCCCCTTCCCCCTGCCATACCTCCATCTATATCCCTCCCTTCATCACCTGCCCACCCCTCCACTGATCTGCCCCTTCCCCCTGCCATACCTCCATCTATATCCCTCCCTTCATCACCTGCCCACCCCTCCACTGATCTGCCCCTTCCCCCTGCCATACCTCCATCTATATCCCTCCCTTCATCACCTGCCCACCCCTCCACTGATCTGCTCCATCCCCCTGCCATACCTCCATCTATATCCCTCCCTTCATCACCTGCCCACCCCTCCACTGATCTGCTCCATCCCCCTGCCATACCTCCATCTATATCCCTCCCTTCATCACCTGCCCACCCCTCCACTGATCTGCCCCTTCCCCCTGCCATACCTCCATCTATATCCCTCCCTTCATCACCTGCCCACCCCTCCACTGATCTGCCCCTTCCCCCTGCCATACCTCCATCTATATCCCTCCCTTCATCACCTGCCCACCCCTCCACTGATCTGCCCCTTCCCCCTGCCATACCTCCATCTATATCCCTCCCTTCATCACCTGCCCACCCCTCCACTGATCTGCCCCTTCCCCCTGCCATACCTCCATCTATATCCCTCCCTTCATCACCTGCCCACCCCTCCACTGATCTGCCCCTTCCCCCTGCCATACCTCCATCTATATCCCTCCCTTCATCACCTGCCCACCCCTCCACTGATCTGCTCCATCCCCCTGCCATACCTCCATCTATATCCCTCCCTTCATCACCTGCCCACCCCTCCACTGATCTGCTCCATCCCCCTGTCCCTCCCTCCTCTCACCCCTCCATCCACGCCGAAGCCCCCCCAACGACTCTGAACGCCACGAGACATCTTCGATCGCTTTTTATCTGCGCGTTGTCAACGACGGGACGTCATCACTCCCCCCGGGGAAAAGATGATCCCGGTCCCGACGGGAGAAAAAGGCACGGGTGCCGTCCCCCTGACGAAAACGGTCTGTCGAGCAGGATAAGTCTTATCAGCCCGGCGCCAGACACGCCGGGGCAAGTCTCTGCGAGCCTCCAATGGGGCGAGAGACACATTAAAGTGTATACAAACTCTCCTTCCTTCCTCCGTTCCTTCATTCGGGGGAACATCTCTTCATTTCACAACCCAGGGCAGAGAAGGGGGGGGGGGTGAACCCAGTGCCCTGTGTCTCCTTCGTTCTGACTGTCACAGATATTTCCAACGATCCTTTATTCATCTCTAATGCTCTCTCTCCCTTTCCGCCTGCTCCGTTTGCGCCCGTGCCAGAGATGTTCTCTAGGCTGCCCTTATTGGAGGCCCTTGAGAAGGCAGAGGTTAGAGGGAACTCCAACTAGTTTGGCCAGCCTATGCTACAGCAACCGTGGTCATCTTAAGACCAAGCTCTGTTCTCGTTACCGACCGGCCGCTCGACTGTCCTTGTAGCCAGAGCTGTCAGCGTCATAGCGCCGACATCCCAAAGACGCGTCTCTGGCACAGAGCCAGGGAGAGAGACGGGTGTGTAGGGGAGGAAAGCAAGGCGAGCCCCCCTCCCTGGACTGATTGCATTAATAATCACCTGCCTCCCCCAGAGGTGCCTGTCTGCCAGCCTGCCATGTCCTAAGAGTGACAGGCAGGTTTATGCGCCACACAAAGGCATATGCAAATCAAACATGATAAATTAGAGTTTGCATAAAAGGTTCAGGCGAATGCTAAATGCTAAATGCCACTTTGGTGCACCGAGCGACTCCCAATAAATGGGAAAACGCGGGTAACATTTGGATGAAACTTCTAAAAGGAAGCGGTGACATTTGGATGAAACTTCTAAAAGGAAGCGGTGACATTTGGATGAAACTTCTAAAAGGAAGCGGTGACATTTGGATGAAACTTCTAAAAGGAAGCGGTGACATTTGGATGAAACTTCTAAAAGGAAGCGGTGACATTTGGATGAAACTTCTAAAAGGAAGCGGTGACATTTGGATGAAACTTCTAAAAGGAAGCGGTGACATTTGGATGAAACTTCTAAAAGGAAGCGGTGACATTTGGATGAAACTTCTAAAAGGAAGCGGTGACATTTGGATGAAACTTCTAAAAGGAAGCGGTGACATTTGGATGAAACTTCTAAAAGGAAGCGGTGACATTTGGATGAAACTTCTAAAAGGAAGCGGTGACATTTGGATGAAACTTCTAAAAGGAAGCGGTAACATTTGGATGAAACTTCTAAAAGGAAGCGGTGACATTTGGATGAAACTTCTAAAAGGAAGCGGTGACATTTGGATGAAACTTCTAAAAGGAAGCGGTAACATTTGGATGAAACTTCTAAAAGGAAGCGGTGACATTTTTTAAAACCTTTTTTATTACTTTATCTTTTTTGGTTAAATGCGTTGCCATTTCAGTTCCCATTAGCATTCAGGAGGGCCGACGCTAAGGCAACATGCTTTTAACCAAACAACGTGATTTAAAAGAACCCACTTTGTAAACAAGTGAGTGTTTATATATCAAATCAAATCAAATGTATTTATATAGCCCTTCGTACATCAGCTGATAGAAATGCCAAAACCTAGGAAGAAACCTAGAGAGGAACCAGGCTATGTGGGGTGGCCAGGGGGGGCGCCAACCCAGACAGGATGACCACATCAGTGACTCAACCCACTCAGGTGACGCACCCCTCCCAGGGACGGTATGAGAGAGCCCCAGTAAGCCAGTGACTCAGCCCCTGTAATAGGGTTAGAGGCAGAGAATCCCAGTGGAAAGAGGGGAACCGGCCAGGCAGAGACAGCAAGGGCGGTTCGTTGCTCCAGAGCCTTTCCGTTCACCTTCCCACTCCTGGGCCAGACTACACTCAATCATATGACCCACTGAAGAGTATTATATATTCTTTGGGAGGGTCTTATGTTTTTGTCTGTATCTCCACTCGATTGAATATTCAAATTCAGTGGATTAGTGTCTGTTAGAGACTGCATTATATCGCCTCAGACAACTGTTAAATGACACTTCTAGTCTTCTGGCCTTGCGTTCGCTAATTGCCACCAACACACCCGTTACCTAACTCATTTGTCAAGTCGCCTCTATTGAACAGCTAAAGAACTTAAGTCTCCTCTTCCTCTTTTGAAATGTAAAGATGGACTTGGCCGTGAAACAATAGACTATAGCCTCCAAATCATAAATTGAGTTGCTTAGTATTTGATACTCTGAGGCGACAACCAAATCACCGCTACTAATTCACATTCTGTAATTGGCCACGGTAAACCTGCAGCCAACAGCTACCTCTCTCCCCTCCTTAGTTTTGGGGCGGAGGGGAACTTGTTTGGGTCCAACACAAGGCTGTGTCTCTCTGCATCTTTATCACTTTACATGTTTATTTTCTCCAGTTGAATTCTGGAGCAGTGGAGCCTTGGACAACAGTCCTCTTCTACCCTCCGGTCAAACGTTCATTCTGTCAGGACTGCAGAATGTGTGTGCTGTGGGAGGTGATGCTAAACGTGGAAACTTGTTGTGACTTTGTGTCTTTTAAAGTTGCAATATGTCACTTTTTGGTCGAACCGAACAAATGGACATAGAAATGTTAGTTATAGATATGTCATTCGCATTGAAAGCAAGTCTAAGAATCTGTAGATCTGTTCTATGTGTGCTACTTCTATGCTCCCAGTTCTTAAGTTTAGTTTTTGCGTCTTTTACTTTCGGTTTTGTTCACCAGTTTCAAACAGCTGAAAATCCAATATTTTTGGTTATAGAAAATATATTTCACAGCGGTTTAGATGGTACAATGATTCTCTACACTATACTAGCTTGTTTTGTGTCACAAACTGAAGGAACTATTAGAATTTTAGCAACCAGGAAATGGTGGAGCGATTTCAGCAGATTGCATCTTTAAGTTCCAATCTCCACATCTGGATGTAGAAACTAGGGCTGTGATGACATCGCAGTATTTCTTCAGTGGCAACATTTGGAAAACAAAGCATGTATGTAAAGTTGTGTGTTACAGCTTGTTAGTTTGCAACGTTGAGGCTGTTTTCCCAAAGAAGTGAAATCCGCGTCACGTTTGGTTTCCTTGCCGTGATACTAACGAGTATCACAATACTGGTGTTGACCCGCCCCCAGTAAAAACAGCTTTGAGGTCGTTCTAGCATAGAAACCTCATGTTAAAAGGTTAACTATTCTCAACCTACCGTTCTCTAATTGGTTACATACATGATTAAGCATTTGCTAAGTAAATGGTAATAATACATGGAATAAGTACCCATTGGGGCTTAAAGGCTCATTTTTGTCTTATGAGCCACTTAACATGTGCAATATCCTTTATTCCCTATTGTCATGAATTAGCAGTGGATGTTCCATTGAGTTATAGGCAGGAATGTTGAAGAGGCTCTAGAATAGATTTTGGTTTGGGGGGCTTTGGACCCCGTCTGGTAAAATATCTATAGGAGAAACAAACATGGGCATCAGTGGGAAAACTCCCTCCCTCCGTCCTCTCGCTCTCTCAAACTCTCTCCCTCCGTCCTCTCGCTCTCTCAAACTCTCTCCCTCCGTCCTCTCGCTCTCTCAAACTCTCTCCCTCCGTCCTCTCGCTCTCTCAAACTCTCTCCCTCCGTCCTCTCGCTCTCTCAAACTCTCTCCCTCCGTCCTCTCGCTCTCTCGCTCTCTCTCCCTCCGTCCTCTCGCTCTCTCAAACTCTCTCCCTCCGTCCTCTCGCTCTCTCAAACTCTCTCCCTCCGTCCTCTCGCTCTCTCAAACTCTCTCCCTCCGTCCTCTCGCTCTCTCAAACTCTCTCCCTCCGTCCTCTCGCTCTCTCAAACTCTCTCCCTCCGTCCTCTCGCTCTCTCAAACTCTCTCCCTCCATCCTCTCGCTCTCTCAAACTCTCTCCCTCCGTCCTCTCGCTCTCTCAAACTCTCTCCCTCCGTCCTCTCGCTCTCTCTCTCTCAAACTCTCTATTTAACTCAGTCTCTCTCTCGCCCTCTCTATTTAACTCAGTCTCTCTCTCGCCCTCTCTATTTAACTCAGTCTCTCTCTCGCCCTCTATTTAACTCAGTCTCTCTCTCGCCCTCTCTATTTAACTCAGTCTCTCTCTCTATTTAACTCAGTCTCTCTCTCGCCCTCTCTATTTAACTCAGTCTCTCTCTCGCCCTCTATTTAACTCAGTCTCTCTCTCGCCCTTTCTATTTAACTCAGTCTCTCTCTCTTGCTCTCTCTATTTAACTCAGTCTCTCTCTCAAACTCTCTATTTAACTTAGTCTCTCTCTCGCTCTCTCTATTTAACTCAGTCTCTCTCTCGCCCTCTCTATTTAACTCAGTCTCTCTCTCGCCCTCTCTATTTAACTCAGTCTCTCTCTCGCTCTCTCTATTTAACTCAGTCTCTCTCTCGCTCTCTCTATTTAACTCACTCTCTCTCGCTCTCTCTATTTAACTCAGTCTCTCTCTCAAACTCTCTATTTAACTTAGTCTCTCTCTCGCTCTCTCTATTTAACTCAGTCTCTCTCTCGCTCTCTCTATTTAACTCAGTCTCTCTCTCGCTCTCTCTATTTAACTCAGTCTCTCTCTCGCTCTCTCTATTTAACTCAGTCTCTCTCTCGCTCTCTATTTAACTTAGTCTCTCTCTCACTCTCTCTATTTAACTCAGTCTCTCTCTCTCTCTCTCTCTCTATTTAACTCAGTCTCTCTCTCTCTCTCTATTTAACTCAGTCTCTCTCTCGCTCTCTCTATTTAACTCAGTCTCTCTCTCGCTCTCTCTATTTAACTCAGTCTCTCTCTCGCTCTCTCTATTTAACTTAGTCTCTCTCTCGCTCTCTCTATTTAACTCAGTCTCTCTCTCGCTCTCTATTTAACTCAGTCTCTCTCTCGCTCTCTCTCGCTCTCTCTATTTAACTCAGTCTCTCTTGCGATGTTGCGTTTGCCGCCAAAAGAAGCTCCTCCGTCCATTGCCTCCATCGACCTGCCACCTCAGCAGCAGATCCACCCTTCAGCGCCAGTTACCCCCGAGCCTGGCCACCGCAGCCACTCTGTTTATTGAGCTCAACGGTTTGATTTGGTTATAAACGTGGCATAATAAAAGGACGGTCGGCGGCTACAGAGGGGGACTTTCATTACAGTGGTGGCCAGTAATAGAGAGGACGGGTGTAAACAGACAGGGGCCCGATGTGCTTCCCCTGCAATAATGGAGGAGCGCGGGAGAGAACGAGGGAACGAGGGAGGAGGGAAATAAAAGAGAAGAGGAAAGTGCTGTCTACCAGGGACATCTCAGCTATAGTCAAATCCCACCTCCGGGCCGTTAAACAAGAGGCAACAAGCACTGCGGGGACTCTCCCAATCCGCCACCACTACAAAGCTAATTGATTATGAGAGGGGTACGGTTGTCGTGTGGTTGTCGTACAGACAAAAGGCACAAGGAGCCATTTTGTGTCTGAACGGAGCTCTGGAGATTGTCAGTAGTTTCAACGTGCCATGTTTCCAGATCGGGGGAGGAATAAAAGCAACGAGGGTGTGAACTTCATCTCTTGACAAAATGCACATTCATCAAGATAATCAAAGCCTTCTTTTCTCTCACATGCCCCGGAGGGTACAGGGAAGCACTTTTATCAAAGCATCTAAATAACATGACAGGCTACGGTTTTTATTCTGTGTGTCATATTCACCCACATTGAGCTATACGGATAAGGTTTAGAGCGATTGATGTGCCATGAACTGGTACGATTTCACACTTCAAATGTTCATCACGATTCTCCAGAAGTTTCCTCTTCCTCCCTTATTTAATTAAGCAAAAGAGAAATGAAGGATCTCCGAGGTAGACCGGCAGCACTGCGGTCGCCATCAATATCAAATAAAACACATTTTTTAATGAGTAAATCCCCATAGCTCCGGAATTGGACGCTGTGAGTGGTTTGTAATAAGGGTGCGCTAATTAAGGGCCATGTCTGTACTGTATGACCACTCTGATGACCTGGACGTGCCTCCGACTTCTGAAGGAACTAGGCATAACGAGGGACTTACAGGGCAGCGCCAGGCTGCTGAGCTCTCTGCTTTAGATTCCGAATTCAGCTGCTCTTACAGGAGGAAATGGGTTGGAAAGGAACGAGAGTGGGATGGAGAGAGAGGAGATATGGAGAGAGGCTTAGCAGGAATGGAGTAGATACAGGAGGGAGAGAGAGATGGATGGGGAGTGAGAGAAGCGGAGCAGGTCTACCGTGGCGGACTGACTAGCAGCCTGTGGAGATGTGATGACCCAGCCGCACTGGGAAAAGCGATATCTCTTAAGTGTGTATGTGCGTGTGCGCGCTCATGAGCTTCCACTGCACAGAGGCCTGGGGGTTGGAAGATGGGTAAACTGAAGTAGCAGTTGACAGGAAGGTGAATAGTTAGCTGATGCCCTGGGAGGAGGAAGTACAGGAGAGAGGTGAAAGGGCAATGGAATACAAACACTGGATCAGGGAATGAGGGAACAGACAGGCCTAGTAGATGTGATTATCAGGGAGGGAGGAAGAGAGGGAGGAAGGAAGAGAAGGAGAGAGGGAACAGACAGGCCTAGTAGATGTGATTATCAGGGAGAGAGAGAGGAAGAGAAGGAGAGAGAGGGAACAGACAGGCCCAGTAGATGTGATTATCAGGGAGGGAGGAAGAGAAGGAGAGAGGGAACAGACAGGCCTAGTAGATGTAATTATCAGAGAAAGAGAGGGAGGAAGAGAAGGAGAGAGAGGGAACAGACAGGCCTAGTAGATGTGATTATCAGAGAAAGAGAGAGAGAGAGGAAGAGAAGGAGAGAGAGGGAACAGACAGGCCTAGTAGATGTGATTATCAGGGAGAGAGAGAGGAAGAGAAGGAGAGAGAGGGAACAGACAAGCCCAGTAGCTGTGATTATCAGGGAGAGAGGGAGGAAGAGAAGGAGAGAGAGGGAACAGACAGGCCTAGTAGATGTGATTATCAGGGAGAGAGGGAGGAAGAGAAGGAGAGAGAGGGAACAGACAAGCCCAGTAGATGTGATTATCAGGTGAGAGAGGGAGGGGTTATAGAACACATACATGTACCTGCCAATGGAATGGCAGCAGGAGGAGAAGGAAGAGCGAGAGAGAGTCAGATGGTGTGAGGAGTGTAAGGTGAGGGAGACGTTAATACTCGCCTAGCCACAGTGTGTAATTATACTGTACATGACCTGAAAGAGTGACGCTCTTCCCCCTTCACCGTGTAACGGAGTCGGTTTAGTGAAACATGCTCATATTATGAGTAACCTTGTCTGAGATCTGAACACTTGCATTAGCTCCCCAGGTTAATGCCTAGGATGTCGCTCCCTGGAGAACAGTGTACGCCCAACAGCTCCTGTCAACCTGACATGGGCTCTGCCCGAGTCTGGTGTTATAGCCAGAGTTTCCCCTAAGATTGTTTTCTGCAGCGGCGACGTGCATATAGGGGAAACGGGGATATCTATATTTGGTCTTCATGCTCCTCGGCCCCATTATGCCCCATACATCATCCGTGCCCCTAAATGTAATACTCATGTATACGTCTGTATTATATTAAAATAGATGTTATTTTTTGGAGGCGACAGTGTGTTGCGCCCCTGCTAAATGTAGTTAGAGGAAACAGTGATATCTACAGGACCAGTCTAAAGGTTGGACCCACCTACACATTCAAGGGTTTTCCTTTATTTTTCCTATATTCTACATGCTACATGCAGAGGGTGGCTACTTTGATCATTCTCAAATATAAAATACATTTTCATTTGTTTTTGGTTACGACATTCCATGTGTTATTTTAGACGATGTGTGTTATTTCATAGATTTGATGTCTTCACTATTATTCTACAATGTAGAAAACAGTAAAAATAAAGAAATCCCCTTGAATGAGTGGGTGTGTCCAAGCGTTTGTCTGGTACTGTATATACTGTCTTCACGCTGGCTCTCACAGGGCCGCCCCATTATGCCCCATACATCATCCCTGAATCAGATGTAAGGGGTTATACCTCAGCATGCTCCAAGTATCTACAGTCATTCAGGTGCACTCTTCCCAGTGGCCTCTCTCTCTCCCAGTGCCATCCTCCCCTCACACAGTCAGGCCCAGTCTCTTCAAAAACCCTATTGCCCCCTATGCATTTGATTTTCATTTGAAAACATACGGACGAGTGCCGTTCTCTGCATGTCTATCTAAGATGGATCCAGACATTGAAATGGACCCTTTTCATCCGACCCAGATTTTCAGTGGGGTAGTGGTTTTAGGATGGCTAGTGGTCACTGCTGCTACTGGAGAGATACTGGCATTGCAGGTTTTTGTTCCAGCCTTGTTCTAACAGGACCGATTCAAATGAATCCACTGCTCATCAGGACCTTGATTGGCTGAATCAGGTGAGTTATAAGGGCTGGAGCAAAAGCCTGCACACTCAGTAGCTCTACAGGAGGAGGGTTGGCCATCCTTGTTTCAGAGGACGATTGGCCATCCTTGTTTCAGAGGACGATTGGCCATCCTTGTTTCAGAGGACGATTGGCCATCCTTGTTTCAGAGGACGATTGGCCGTCCTTGTTTCAGAGGACGATTGGCCATCCCTGTTTCAGAGGACGATTGGCCATACTTGTTTCAGAGGACGATTGGCCATCCAGCCTTGTGTCAGAGGAGGTTTGGAGGTGGTGAGTGGAGGGATCAGTGGAGTGCTGAAATGAGAGTCCCAGGTGGCAATCCCCTTCGGGGGAAGGATAAGGAATACTTTTGGGAATCAAGGTGCCAGCCCAAGGTAACCGCGTTACTGCAGGAGAATAGAAACAAAAGGTAGAGAGGAAGCTACTTGGGTGGAGCGTGGGTCAGTTGGTGGAGCGTGGGTCAGTTGGTGGAGCATGAGTCAGTTGGTGGAGCGTGGGTCAGTTGGTGGAGCATGGGTCAGTTGGTAGAGCATGGGTCAGTTGGTAGAGCGTGGGTCAGTTGGTGGAGCATGGGTCAGTTGGTAGAGCATGGGTCAGTTGGTGGAGCATGGGTCAGTTGGTGGAGCATGGGTCAGTTGGTGGAGCATGGGTCAGTTGGTAGAGCATGGGTCAGTTGGTGGAGCATGGGTCAGTTGGTGGAGCATGGGTCAGTTGGTGGAGCATGGGTCAGTTGGTGGAGCATGGGTCAGTTGGTAGAGCATGGGTCAGTTGGTGGAGCATAGGTCAGTTGGTAGAGCATGGGTCAGTTGGTGGAGCATAGGTCAGTTGGTAGAGCATGGGTCAGTTGGTAGAGCATGGGTCAGTTGGTAGAGCATGGGTCAGTTGGTGGAGCGTGGCTCAGTTGGTAGAGCATGGGTCAGTTGGTGGAGCGTGGGTCAGTTGGTGGAGCGTGGGTCAGTTGGTGGAGCGTGGGTCAGTTGGTGGAGCCTGGGTCAGTTGGTGGAGCGTGGGTCAGTTGGTGGAGCTTGGGTCAGTTGGTGGAGCCTGGGTCAGTTGGTGGAGCCTGGGTCAGTTGGTGGAGCCTGGGTCAGTTGGTGGAGCGTTAGGTCAGTTGGTGGAGCGTGGGTCAGTTGGTGGAGCGTGGGTCAGTTGGTGGAGCGTGGGTCAGTTGGTGGAGCTTGGTGCTTACAACGTCAGGGTTGTGGGTTGGATTCCCACGGGGGAAATGTATGTACTACTGTAAGTCACTCTGGAGAAGAGCGTCTGCTGAATGACTAAAATGTACATTTAAAATGAGAGGGACAGTGGGGAAGGACAGATAGAGCGAACAATGACACACTGAGAGACACATGCTTTTGTGGACTGCTTATTCCTTGGCCCACTTCAGAGTCAATAGTCCGCCCTCGTCACTTCTCAACCAATGTTGACTGATAGGTGTAGAATCCACGACAATGGCCGACCCAGTGAACCAACCACAAAAACATGATTGTTTTTCTCTGTGTGTGATTCCATCTTTCTGTCTGTTTGTCTGTTTGTCCATCAGCCCTTAAACCTCCCACCTCGCTGCTGTTGTTGTATCTGACGTCTACTTGCTCCAGAGATTTGTCAAACCCATTTCCCAACAATTTCTCCTTTGCCTTGAGAGATGAGGGTCAGGCCAGGTAAATAGGACGCTCTTACGGAGGGTAACGACCATGTTGGATTGTTTTCGTCACCTTTGGTCTGTAGTACCTTTGGGACGGGTAGGGGGGTGGTTGGGGAGGGGGTGGCTGGGGAGGATTAACCTCTTTCTGCCAGATAAGGGGGGAATAGAAATGTGTGATCATGAGACCGACCTCCTTCCCTTCTTCCTCCCCGGTTTCTAAACGGTCTTACTCAGTAGGATCGATGTCCTTTTTCTGGTGAGTCATCCCGGGAAAATTTCTCCAAATCCCCCCCCACTCAATAGGGAATTCCAAAGCCGGCAGCACTTTGACCGAGCCATTTTCAATCACGCCGTTTGTAGTACCCACTGCTGTTGTTGTCGTTGTTGGCCCAAGAGTAGAGAGAGATGGGAGGAGAGGGAGAGGAAGTGCTTGCTCTCAGTGTAATGTGTTCCCCGTTGCGGTTGCTCTGTGAGCAATAAATAGCCTCTCTGTCCGAGTGGCTTCCCAAGGATGTGTTCTGCTCGCTATAGTGAGGTCATACTGTAGGTCTTGAAATTCATCCCAGTTTAACAATACATTTTAACTAGAAATAACCAAGTACTTGAGTATTGCACCTCTCATATTGCCAGCAATCACGGCACACAATGACTGGCCTTTCTTAGGCAGTCTAACAACATCCACCCAACATATGCGACGGGCTTGTTGTTTTTGCATACTCCTGAATATTCATCAACCACTTTAATGCAGCTCCAAATCACATTTGCACTTGACGTCACGTGGTGCAGCAACCGTGATGATTGCAGCATGGCAGTATGCGTCCCGTGGTGCAGCAACCGTGATGATTGCAGCGTGGCAGTATGCGTCCCGTGGTGCAGCAACCGTGATGATTGCAGCGTGTCAGTATGCGTCACGTGGTGCAGCAACCGTGATGATTGCAGCGTGGCAGTATGCGTCACGTTGTGCAGCAACCGTGATGATTGCAGCGTGTCAGTATGCGTCACGTGGTGCAGCAACCGTGATGATTGCAGCGTGGCAGTATGCGTCACGTGGTGCAGCAACCGTGATGATTGCAGCGTGGCAGTATGCGTCACGTGGTGCAGCAACCGTGATGATTGCAGCGTGGCAGTATGCGTCCCGTGGTGCAGCAACCGTGATGATTGCAGCATGGCAGTATGCGTCACGTGGTGCAGCAACCGTGATGATTGCAGCGTGTCAGTATGCGTCACGTGGTGCAGCAACCGTGATGATTGCAGCGTGGCAGTATGCGTCACGTGGTGCAGCAACCGTGATGATTGCAGTGTGGCAGTATGCGTCACGTGGTGCAGCAACCGTGATGATTGCAGCGTGGCAGTATGCGTCACGTGGTGCAGCAACCGTGATGATTGCAGCGTGGCAGTATGCGTCCCGTGGTGCAGCAACCGTGATGATTGCAGCGTGGCAGTATGCGTCACGTGGTGCAGCAACCGTGATGATTGCAGCGTGTCAGTATGCGTCCCGTGGTGCAGCAACCGTGATGATTGCAGCGTGTCAGTATGCGTCACGTGGTGCAGCAACCTTGATGATTGCAGCGTGGCAGTATGCGTCACGTGGTGCAGCAACCGTGATGATTGCAGCGTGTCAGTATGCGTCACGTGGTGCAGTAACCGTGATGATTGCAGCGTGTCAGTATGCGTCACGTGGTGCAGCAACCGTGATGATTGCAGCGTGGCAGTATGCGTCCCGTGGTGCAGCAACCGTGATGATTGCAGCGTGGCAGTATGCGTCACGTGGTGCAGCAACCCTGATGATTGCAGCGTGGCAGTATGCGTCACGTGGTGCAGCAACCGTGATGATTGCAGCGTGGCAGTATGCGTCACGTGGTGCAGCAACCGTGATGATTGCAGCGTGGCAGTATGCGTCCCGTGGTGCAGCAACCGTGATGATTGCAGCGTGGCAGTATGCGTCCGGCGTCCTCAGTAAAACATGTTAGCAATAAGGTTGCGAGGGAGAGGGGGATGAGTGAAGGGAAGAGGGGAGAGATAACTAATGCAAATGGCAGCAGAGAGGAATATGACAGAGTGGGTCACACAGGAAGACTGGGTCTTCTACAGCTGTCCCAGCACTGCATGGGGCGACAGGGGGAGAGAAGAGAACCACAGGAGGACGGAGATGGAGGGTCAGGAGATAACCGAGAGGAAGGAAAATAGATGGAAAGAACGGAAGAGTGGTTGAGAGAGATTCAGAGAGAGTGGAAGGGGGGAGGATATGAAAGGGAAGTGACTAGGAAAAGAGACGGAAAGAAAGGAAGAATTTTTGGGAACAATTGCAGGGAGATTGAGGTTTTCAGAGGAAGACACCGCAAGAGAGAGAGAGAGATGGAGAAAAGTATGAGAGAGAGAGACCGCAGGGAGAGAGGAAATGACAAAAGGGAGATGAAGAGAGACAACTTGACAAGAGAGTCAGCGGGAGACAGAAGCCGTGTCTACACTTGACACTTCATGTAGCTTTAGTATTCTGAACATGGAGTTCTGATCATGGAATTCCGAACGCGTCATGTGTCTACAACTACATTTACATGTGTCTACCATGTCCACAGTGTGTCCGGATTCCCTTTTCCTGCGCTATATTACAACGCCAGTATGGATTCCACGAACAGTAAAATAGGCTAAATATGATAACGCAACAACTGATGGCAGTAGCTAACCTATGTAGCTAACCTATGTAGCTAACTACTGTAGCTAACCTATGTAGATAACTCCTGTAGCTAACCTATGTAGCTAACCTATGTAGCTAACTACTGTAGCTAACCTATGTAGCTAACCTATGTAGCTAACTACTCTAGCTAACTTATGTAGCTTACCTATGTAGTTAACCTATGTAGCTAACTACTCTAGCTAACTTATGTAGCTTACCTATGTAGCTTACCTATGTAGTTAACCTATGTAGCTAACCAATGTAGCTTACCTATGTAGTTAACCAATGTAGTTAACCAATGTAGTTAACCTATGTAGCTAACCTATGTAGCTAACCTATGTAGTTAACCTATGTAGTTAACCTATGTAGTTAACCTATGTAGTTAACCTATGTAGCTTACCTATGTAGCTTACCTATGTAGCTTACCTATGTAGTTGCAAGGAACGCTAAATGGATTGCAAACGGATGAACTCTTAGCCAAACAAAAAATAGTTTTTCTAAGTGAAAAGCTCGCTGGCTAGCATTTATGAGGCCAGCAAACACGTTCCTCAACGTATTTCCTCCAACGTTATAATGAAAAGGTGCCTCTCGGTCCCAAAACACACGTTTTCTGGAGACTTGTGGGAGGAGTGATGATGATGTCGCCCACTGTGTGCGATTTCGGTAGCCTGATTGTGTCCCGACTGAGGAAAGATCCACACACAATGCATCCCTGACCAGCTCCTGAAGTGGTCAGGCAGAGCTGAACACAATCACACCACAAAGCCACTTTTGTGCGTCTAGACCCGTCTTTTCAATGTGTTCTTCGCATTCTTATAGCAGAAGTCGCATGTAAATGTCAAGCTAGGCACGACCACGGAGAGCCGTCTAATGTCCCTCTAAGGCAGACATGCCTAGACATGTTCAACAACTGGACTCCCCAGTTATGTGACATTAACATAAACCAACTGAGGACTTCCCAGTCAGCTCTCTAACTAGTTGATCGTCATTATGTCCTTTAATGTGTTCTTACAACTGATACATTTTGTGTAGAGAGGTGTGTGTGTGTGTGTAGAGAGTTGTGTGTGTGTAGAGAGGTGTGTGTGTAGATAGTTGTGTGTGTGTGTGTGTGTGTGTGGGTAGAGAGGTGTGTGTGTGTGTGTGTTTAGAGAGGTGAGTGTGAGTGTAAGTGTGTGTGTAGAGATGTGTGTGTGTGTGTAGAGAGAGGTGTGTGTGTGTGTGTGTGTGTGTGTGTGTGTGTGTGTGTGTGTGTGTGTGTAGAGAGGGGTGTGTGTGTAGAGAGAGAGAGGTGTGTGTGTGTGTAGAGAGGTGTGTGTGTGTGTGTGTTTGTGGGTAGAGAGGTGTGTGTGTGTGTGTGTTTAGAGAGGTGAGTGTGAGTGTAAGTGTGTGTGTAGAGATGTGTGTGTGTGTGTAGAGAGAGGTGTGTGTGTGTGTGTGTGTGTGTGTGTGTGTGTGTGTGTGTGTGTGTGTGTGTGTGTGTGTGTAGAGAGGGGTGTGTGTGTAGAGAGAGAGAGGTGTGTGTGTGTAGAGAGAGATGCGTGTGCGTGTGTAGAGAGGTGTGTGTGTGTGTGTATTTGTGGGTAGAGAGGTGTGTGTGTGTAGAGAAGTGAGTTTGAGTGTAAGTGTGTGTGTAGAGAGGTGTGTGCGTGTGTGTGGTGTGTGTGTGTGTGTGTAGAGAGGGGTGTGTGTGTAGAGAGAGAGAGGTGTGTGTGTGTGTAGAGAGAGATGTGTGTGGTGTGTGTGTGTGTAAAGAGGGGTGTGTGTGTGTGTAAATGGAGGTGTGTGTGTGTGTGTGTGTGTAGAGAGAGCGGCGTGTGTGTGTGTAGAGATGGGTGTGTGTGTGACCAAATCCTACCCACCCAAAATACCCTCCCTCGGTTAGCGTTGATGTTTCACCTGTGGGCCTGATTTTAAGACGGCTCTGACACGCCCACCTGTTGACTCACTGGTTACAGCCATAGGGGTGGCTGGTGGGTAGAACGAGGGAAGGAGAAGGAGGGGAGAGATTACTGGCTCTGAGACAGCATGCTGCATTGTCCCGGTAACCTTATCTCTTGGCTACAGTCAGTTACCCCGCCGCTTTACAGTCGGCACCGCCGCAACGCCAATTAGACATCCTGTAATCCCGTCTTCACAGGTTAACGACGGGGAAGGGACCGGCGGTGGTGAGCTCTGCAGGGGTGTTGTTGGGTTTTCAGGTTTCATTTTGAGTGGCAGGGCTTAGTGACCTTTGAATCGGACGTCATTGACTCTTGAAGTTCAATGGCCAGAGTTTGGATTGACCTCGGCTTTGTCCCACTCCCAAATGACTCCCTATTCCCTACTATATATTAACTGAAACACTTTTGGCCAGGTGTTAGGGAACACTATTAATAATATTCCTATATGGTGCCATTTCGGATTTGCCCCTGGACCAGTTGCAGTACTTTAGCTCTTGTACTTTGCAGTTAAAAGTCACAGTTTGACACAAAATGTCTTCCCTGCTGCCAGAAATCCAATATTAGATGATATTGTTTCTTCTACTCAAGAGGCCCAAGGAGTCCTGGATGATGCAGTCAGGGCTTTCTGTGAGTCCGTTTGGCTTTCCCTCCCTCTCCTTTTTTTCTACTCTCTCTCTTTCTTTTATGACCTCTCTGGAGAAGCCACTAGCTACCTAAGAGTGAGTATGACTCTCTTTCTCTCAATTCAATTTAAGGAGCTTTATTGGTATGGACACATTATGTTTACATTGCCAAGGCAAGTGAGATAGATAATAAACCAAAAATAGACACTAAACATTACACTAAAGACCCCCCCCCCCCTCTCGTCTTGTCACACCTTCTCATATACCTCATTGCCCTCACCTCGTTTCCTCTCCCTCCTGCCTCAACAACATAATACATGTTTGAGTCGAGAGAGGTTTACTAAAGATTCAGTCCACTGCAGTGCCTGCAGTCTAGAAACAGTAGCCTCTAAACCTGGAACATCTGACCTGAGACCTGAGGGGGAGTCAGGGCTTCAAATTCACCAAGTGTCAACAGGGAGGTGGGAGAACAGAAATGCACACTTACAGAAATATACACATACACACTTACAGAAATATATACATACACACTTACAGAAATATACACATACACACTTACAGAAATATATACATACACACTTACAGAAATATATACATACACACTTACAGAAATATACACACACACACACACACATATAAATACACAGGCCACTGGAGCAGAACAGAACATATGCTGTTAAACACACACTGGTCCATGATTCACTAACTGCTCTATGTTGCCAAACCAGATGGAGGAGAGGATATGTTGTTAGCAGTAATGGTTAATGTTGTTTATAATGAAGAGACATTATAGAGTGTTTAGACAATGTTTATCTGGAGGTATAGGTCGGTTATGTTGACCATGTTCATTAGATGTAGGTTGGTTATGTTGACCATGTTGATTAGATGTAGGTTGGTTATGTTGACCATGTTCATTAGATGTAGGTTGGTTATGTTGACCATGTTCATTAGATGTAGGTTGGTTATGTTGACCATGTTCATTAGATGTAGGTTGGTTATGTTGACCATGCTCATTAGATGTAGGTTGGTTATGTTGACCATGTTCATTAGATGTAGGTTGGTTATGTTGACCATGTTCATTAGATGTAGGTTGGTTATGTTGACCATGTTCATTAGATGTAGGTTGGTTATGTTGACCATGTTCATTAGATGTAGGTTGGTTATGTTGACCATGTTCATTAGATGGGCTGATTTCTGGGCGGTGAGATCTTCATCTGATGGGATGTGTGACAGTCTGTGGAAAAATACCACATTCCTTTCTAATTCTGGGATTTGTTATTTTTTGGCGACATATTTACATGTCTGTTCAAATATTGAAAATGACTAAATGCCAGTGAGATACCAGATGCTTGCTGTACCTACGAGGTACCTTGGCAGTGAGTGCTGCCAGGATACACTACCCACTGATTCCCAGTCATAGAGCTATCCCATGAGTACACAATGTGTGTGTATCCCCGCGCGTACTTCTGTGAGTGTGTGAGGGAGGCGACACTTCCGACGGAAGTGGCGATGTGCTTCGTCTCCGTGAAGCGGACGCTCACCAGGGATCAAGCTGTCAACAGTCTTCCGACACGTCACTTTAGTTAACCACCTGGTGAAGGTGTGTGTGTGAGTGTGTGTGTGTGAATGTGTGTGTGTGAGTGTGTGAGTGAGAGTGTATTTGAACTGAGACACTGCAGAGACATTGCTGTGAGGGTGAATGAAGGTTGTTTAGTCGGTGCCTGTCAGACAGGGGAAGAGAGAGAGGATTCACATTGTGATGGTTTTGGTGGAAGATACTGCCCCTTGTGGCCAAAACAGAGTTTTATTTAATGGCTGCATGGTTAGAACTAGACTTGAGTCAATTTGATAGAGAATGCTGACATTGGCTGGTCTTCTTTGTTGTTTGTGCAGCGTTTCCTCCTCCTCCATCTTTCTTTGTTTATTCTCTCTCTCTCACTACTTCTCCCACCTCATTTTATCTTTTGCTCTCTCTCGCCCACTCTATCCACCCCTCTCTTATTTAGTTTCTCCCTCTCTCTTTCTGTCTTTCATTTGATCCCTCTGGTTCTCATCTTCTGCCATCTCCTCTCTCTCTCTCTCTCTCTCCCCTATTCTCGCTCCCTCCATCTTTCCTCTCCAGTGCCTTTGTACTACTCTTTTATATCTCCATCCCTCCTTCCATCGCTCATCTCGTGTGTGTGTGTGTGTGTGTGTGTGTGTGTGTGTGTGTGTGTGTGTGTGTGTGTGTGTGTGTGTGTTGACCGGTGCATCATTAGCACTGTGTGTGATTGGCAGCAGGCCTGACAGGGCCTCCTATGGGGGGAGGCAGTGGAGGGAACCTGCCGCTCTGCTCCGCAAGGGAAGACTGCCAAGCGTTCTCTCTCACACACTGAGACATGCATCCATCCATGCACAATAATGGCATGTTGTGTCTCTATGCAGTGTTGTGTCTTTGCCCCCTACTGTATCAAACATCCTAGCCTGTCAGAAACCTTTCACCCTCCCAGTAAAATATATTTCATTTAGCCTCACACTCACACTGAGACAGTCAGTCTCAGTCCTTTTTGTCAACTTTGGACTCCTACAAAATCCAACCGTTAAATTATTCAGCGACTTTGCCGCTCGCCCTCTGATCCCTTCCTCTCTTGACGTGTCCATTTAATGAGGATTAATAGAAACCATATAAATCACAAATAAATACAGAAAAGTTGATGACAGCCCTCATCTGCTGTTAGAGAGAGAGACGGGGGAGAGAGTGAGAGGGGGGAGAGTAGAGAGTGAGAGGGGGGAGAGTAGAGAGAGAGAGGGGGGGAGAGTAGAGAGAGGGGGAGAGAGAGAGAGAGAGAGAGAGAGAGAGGGGGGGGGGGGGGAGAGAGGGGAGAGTACAGAGAGAGAGGGGGGGGGAGAGTAGAGAGAGAGAGAGAGAGAGTGGGGGGAGAGTAGAGAGGGAGAGAGAGAGAGGGGAGAGTAGAGAGAGAGAGGGGGGAGAGTAGAGAGAGAGAAGGGGGAGAGTAGAGAGAGAGGGGGGAGAGAGAGAGAGAGGGGAGAGTAGAGAGAGAGAGGAGAGTAGCGAGAGAGAGAGGGGGGCAGTAGCGAGAGAGAGAGGGGAGAGTAGAGAGAGGGAGGAGAGTAGCGAGAAATGGAGACAAGGGAGAGTAGAGAGAGAGAGGGGAGAGTAGAGAGAGAGGGGGGGGGTAGAGAGAGGGGGGAGAGTAGAGAGAGAGAGAGAGGGGGGGGGGAGAGTAGAGAGAGAGAGAGGGGGGAGAGTAGAGAGATAGAGAGGGGGGAGAGTAGAGGGGGAGAGTAGCGAGAGAGAGAGAGAGAGAGAGAGAGGGGAGAGTAGCGAGAGAGAGAGAGGGGAGAGTAGAGAGAGAGAGAGGGGAGAGTAGCGAGAGAAAGAGAGAGGGTAGAGTAGAGAGAGAGAGAGGGGTAGAGTAGAGAGAGAGAGAGAGAGAGGGTAGAGTAGAGAGAGAGAGAGGGGAGAGTAGAGAGAGAGAGGGGAGAGTAGAGAGAGAGAGGGGAGAGTAGCGAGAGAGAGAGGGGAGAGTAGAGAGAGAGAGGGGAGAGTAGCGAGGAGAGAGAGAGAGGGGAGAGTAGAGAGAGGGAGGAGAGTTGTGAGAGGTGGAGAGAGGGGAGAGTAGAGAGAGAGAGAGGGGGGGGGAAGAGTAGCAAGAGGTGAAGAGACAGTAAAGAAGGAGAGGGGGGAGAGTAGAGAGAGAGAGAGGGGAGAGTAGCAAGAGAGAGAGAGGGGAGAGTAGAGAGAGGGAGGAGAGTAGTGAGAGGTGGAGAGAGGGGAGAGTAGAGAGAGAGAGAGGGGGGGGAGAGTAGCAAGAGGTGAAGAGACAGTAAATAAGGAGAGGGGGAGAGAGAGAGGGAGGAGATAGAGAGTAAAGGGGAGAGGGAGGAGAAAGAGGAGAGAAAGAGGAGAGAAAGAGAGTCCTAGATTTCTTTCTGCAACACTGATGTTATAATTGAAGGTGCCATTACAGACAGGCGGTGACATGGACGTGTGACCCAGACACACTCACAGACACTCAGACACACACACACACACACACACACACACACACACACACACACACACACACACACACACACACACACACACACACTTGCTTCAGAGACCCGGAGGTTAAGTATTAGGCTGTCTACAGAGTCTGGTTGAAGAGCACTTCTTCTTGTCTAGACACCAGTGATATCAATCTGGTTGAAACTTCTGCTGAGCAGTTAGTGAGAGCTGATACCCTACCCTGATACCTGTCAGGAAGACCTCTGGTCACGTTGGACAGTTGAAATACATTCCCTCTACATTATACAGTAACTATCTAGTTAGTGAGAGCTGATACCCTACCATGATACCTGTCAGGAAGACCTCTGGTCACGTTGGACAGTTCAAACACAATCCCTCTACATTATACAGTAACTATCTAGTTAGTGAGAGCTGATACCCTACCATGATACCTGTCAGGAAGACTTCTGGTCACGTTAGACAGTTGAAATACAATCCCTCTACATTATACAGTAACTATCTAGTTAGTGAGAGCTGATACCCTACCCTGATACCTGTCAGGAAGACTTCTGGTCACGTTGGACAGTTGAAATACAATCCCTCTACATTATACAGTAACTATCTAGTTAGTGGGGCAGGACATTGTCTGGCTGTTGTCATGGCGACAGCAGAAAGTCTATCACTACACAACTCTGAAGAGAACTGTGTAAAAAGTAGCAACTGTAATCTCCCCGTGTGAATTTGGAACGGTTCGTCCTTGAGTTGCTGTCCGTTGTGAGGAGAGTGAATGAGACTTCGATAGAGAGCGATGCAACAAGTTATTCTATGTTTTTTTTTTTTTGACTTTTACTATGAGTTTCTCGACTCTTAACACGAGCCTAAGTTGTTAGGTACTGGGCTTCTGTTCAGAGCTCGTATTCAGTGCACATGAATAAAACTTCAAATAAGAGCCAGGCCGCGAAATAGTTGATCAATGTTTTCGACTTCTACCACAATGCCCTTTTGTGAAGGCATACCCTTGAACGTGGAGGTTTTCTACAACAACAACATAGATTCCGGGGGAGAGTTGTACAGCACAATGGCTGTCACACACCACAACGTCTGATAGCCCCCTTGAGATTTGTGTGTGTGACTCATTCATTCTAGAAAACACCAATTATTTCCTGGTTGACACCTAGTTTAATACTTGGTCATAATGGTTTCTCCTGTTTTCCTTTCCCTTCCTGTTAATCCTTCCTCCCTCGTTTTCCCTTCCCTTCCTCCCTCGTTTCCCCTTCCCGTTCACCCTTCCTCCCTCATTTCCCCTTCCCTTTCACCCTTCCTCCCTCGTTCCCCTTCCCGTTCACCCTTCCTCCCTCATTTCCCCTTCCCTTTCACCCTTCCTCCCTCATTTCCCCTTCCCTTTCAACCCTTCCTCCCCTCGTTCCCCTTCCCTTTCACCCTTCCTCCCTCGTTTCCCCTTCCCGTTCACCCTTCCTCCCTCGTTTCCCCTTCCCGTTCAACCTTCCTGCCTCATTTCCCCTTCCCTTTCACCCTTCCTCCCTCGTTTTCCCCTTCCCGTTCACCCTTCCTCCCTCATTTTCCCTTCCCTCTCACCCTTCCTCCCTCGTTTTCCCTTCCCTCTCACTCTTCTTCCCTCGTTTTCCCTTCCCTCTCACTCTTCTTCCCTCGTTTTCCCTTCCCTCTCACCCTTCCTGCCTCCTTTTCCCTTCCCTCTCACCCTTCCTCCCTCCTTTTCCCTTCCCTCTCACCCTTCCTGCCTCCTTTCTCCTTCCCGTTCACCCTTCCTCCCTCCTTTTCCCTTCCCTCGCACCCTTCCTCCCTCATTTTCCCTTCCCTCGCACCCTTCCTCCCTCATTTTCCCTTCCCTCTCACCCTTCCTCCCTCCTTTTCCCTTCCCTCGCACCCTTCCTCCCTCCTTTTCCCTTCCCTCGCACCCTTCCTGCCTCCTTTTCCCTTCCCTCTCACCCTTCCTCCCTCGTTTTCCCTTCCCTCTCACCCTTCCTCCCTCCTTTTCCCTTTCCGTCTTCCTCCCCTCTCGTCCTCCTCTCTCCATCCCTGTTTATCCAGAACATGTTGGTGGAGAAGGTGGATCAGATGATGGAGTGGAGCTCCAGGCGTTCCGTGATCCGGATGAACGGCGATAAGTTCCGGAGGTTCGTCAAGGCCCCGCCCCGGAACTACTCGGTCATCGTGATGTTCACTGCGCTGCAGCCACAGAGGCAGTGCTCCGTCTGCAGGTATGGAACCCCTCCGCAACGCCACACCACCACAGACAGGAGGCGCTATGCTACACAGCACTGTGTACAGTTTTTGCAGGTTTTTGCTCCAGCCCAGTGTGTTGAGACCATGTGAAATACACTTGAAATAAATAGTGATTTGAAGATCAGGATGAGCTGTTTATTTGAATCAGGGATGCAGCAGGTAGCCTAGAGGTCAGAGGGTTGTGCCAGTAACCCGAAGATGGCTGGTTAGAATACCCGACAAGGTGAAAGACATGTGGATGATAGTTTGATCCAGGGGCGCTGTACTACTATGTCTGACCCTGTAAAACAACACATTTCACTGCACCTATCTGGTGTGTGTGACAATAAAACATAGATTTATGTGATTATCTTGGAACAAAATGATGCAGACACAGCAGCCCTTCAGGCCTGGAGTTCCCCCCCCCCCCTCGGCCCAATCAGTCAATACAAGATAATACAAATCAATCATACAGTTGATGAAAGAGACTAAACAGAATAAAGAAAAGTATGATGACCTTTTGTTTGACCTCTAGTGATGACCCATCAACAACTCTACAGAACAGTCAGTCTATTCAGTCTAGATCTACGTTTGGGAATAGGGGGGAGTTTAAAGACAAGGACATAGGCTGAAGTCATCATGCCCTTTTGACCTCTAGTGATAGTACATCAACCTGCCAGTCTGTTCAGTCTAGATCTATGTTTGGCTATGACATAGACGACAGTCAACATGACCTGTTGACCTGTAGTGATGACCTCCAGACAGTGATCTACTCTACATAACAGCCAGTGTGTTCAGTCTAGATCTCCGTTTTGGGGCCCGGTGTCTCACCAGGGTGTTTCTCTCCTCAAGGAGCCTTCACACGGAGAACCCTTCACACGGAGAACCCTTCACACGGAGAACCCAGCCGTTCGCTTCATTGAATAAAGATGACGCCGACCAGGGAATAATCATGTGTATTACGGAAATAGAGGAAGTTAATTTAATCCACACTGACCTTTCCCACTCCCATCATCCTCTCTGTTCCCCGTGACCCATAATGCTTTTTTAATCATCTGCTGTCGACTCAAATCACTTCATTATTTATCTCTCTCTCTGTTCCTCTTGTTTTTCCCTCTCTTCCTGTTCTCAACGACGGCAGGGCCTCGACGTAGGCATTTATATATCCATTCATATTCAAATCAAATCAAATGTATTCATAAAGCCCTTCGTACATCAGCTGATATCTCAAAGTGCTGTACAGAAACCCAGCCTAAAACCCCAAACAGCAAGCAATGCAGGTGTAGAAGCACGGTGGCTAGGAAAAACTCCCTAGAAAGGCCAATACCTAGGAAGAAACCTAGAGAGGAACCAGGCTATGTGAGGTGGCCAGTCCTCTTCTGGCTGTGCCGGGTGGAGATTATAACAGAACATGGCCAAGATGTTCAAATGTTCATAAATGACCAGCATGGTCCAATAATAATAAGGCAGAACAGTTGAAACTGGAGCAGCAGCACAGTCAGGTGGAAGTTGAAACTGGAGCAGCAGCATGGCCAGGTGGACTGGGGACAGCAAGGAGTCATCATGTCAGGTAGTCCTGGGGCATGGTCCTAGGGCTCAGGTCCTCCGAGAGAGAGAAAGAAAGAGAGAAGGAGAGAATTAGAGAACGCACACTTAGATTCACACAGGACACCGAATAGGACAGGAGAATATAATATAGAATATATAGAATAGATATAATATAATATATAGAATATATATATATAGAATAGAATAATATAATATAGAATATATATTCAAATGATTCATCTTAACCAGGAAACAAGGTTTCCTTTCAATTTGAGGATGTCACTCCGAAGCGCCATTAGTTAATGTCACGCGCCAGCTCTCTCTGCTTCGCAATTGGAACGGACCATTTGCATAAACGATACAATCGCGTCGCTATTCAGCGGGCGCCCAAGACACATTTTGGGTTGTGACCCCCCCCCTCCCCCCGTCAGCGTTCAAAGTACAGACGGGCACCGGGAGGGACTGCTAATCGCCGGGGTCCTCGCACTGCCATCACTCTTTCTTTCATTCTTCTCGCTCTCTTTTCTATACCACTCTCTCTTTGTTTGTTTCCTTCTCTCCGTCTCAGTCTCTCTCTCTTTGTTTGTTTCCTTCTCTCCGTCTCAGTTCCTCTTTCTCTCTC